>NC_092335.1:501450000-501677500 GCF_046630445.1 Rutidosis leptorrhynchoides
TTTATTTTATTTAACCCATCTTTCCAGCCTTAACTATATCTCTAACATAAAAAAAAAATGTCACCCCCAAGTCTCGAACCCTTGACCTCTGTTTCCTCAAATACACTCCATACCATCTGAGCTAACATGTTTTTCTGAGATAATCCTACCCTATATATATATATATATATATATATATATATATATATATATATATATATATATATATATATATAACCATTATATCTATCTGTTCCTTTTTCTTCAACAAGTCGACTAGAGGTATATTATAATCATGATTGTGTTTCATCATAACATGCCATCAACATTTCGTTTCTGTAATGTAATCCCGAAGTAAGCAGCAGCAGAAAGGATTTCAATTAAAACGGAAAACAATTGGGTTTATGCTACGGCCTAAAAGTAGTTTGATCCGTTGAATTCTTAGTATAAATAATGGGTTTCAATTCATTTCCAAAGTCCAACCAGTCCATTAACAGCCGATTTCCATATCTGCCTATATTGATTTAAAATAAAGAAACCTTGTGCGTGGATTTTAAAATTCAAGAACACGTCCCCATCTTGACCCCTCCACTCCTCTTTTAATTTGTTAAAGAAACAATTAATCACTCCATTTGTTGTAATTCGAATAGTGAACTGCAACAACCTTTAGAACAACAAAAAGGTTCGATGATGGTAGTTATAGAAACCAAAAACAAAGGTGGTGATTAGGTGGTAGTAAACAAACAGTGATAGTGGTGATTTAATGGTGACCATCACCTGGAACAGGAGTATAGCAGCTGTGTTTGCAGCATAGCAGTTCAATTAGTAACAGAAACAGCGATGCACTAGCAATGAATTCCAATGGGTTTTAGTTTTAGAGCTTGGTGATCAAATAAGAGACATAATTAAATAGTTCTATGGACTCTTATGTTGGTGGTGGGTTTGATTTGGTCTTTGCTTAGTAACGAAAACAGTGACGGGTTTGTGGTTGTAGAAAGGTGTGGATTTTATGGTGTTGTTGTGTTTGGTTTTGAACAGGAGAATTGATCATCATCCTTTTCACTGTTTATCGTCATCAACCTCATCATCGTTCCATCATCGTACACTATTCATCATTGTTGTATATCACCTTCATCATCTATAAAAGTTCGTTATTGTTTATGTTACTGTTTATGAGACGTCCATAAATGAAAAAAGATCATAATGCGAGAAAACAGATAGAAAGATAGTTTAGACAGTGTACCGGGATGAAACTAAAAAAAACGGGCTGTATGGAGATGTAACATACACTATATCTTCGAGTTAGATTATATACCATGGCTTGTGTGGTTGATAAAAACATTAGGGAACTGGGGGTAATAAGGTGGTGATATTGGGTTAAGTTTGTAGTATGTTTCAAGATGGGTTTGTGGTGAAGTTTGTTTCGGTCGACAGAATATAGAAGAGAGAAAGGTGTGACGGTTCATGAAGATGAAATGGGTTTTGTTTTGTGTGGGTGTCTTTCAATAAGCGAATAGATGTATATATAGAGATTAAAATGTATCAACTAAATAAGTATGCAAGTTAGTGTATGTGTAAAGAAAGTAATTGAGAATATAGTCAAGATGGTGGGTGATATATATATACGTACTTATAATGTTTATATATAGAGAGATTAGATAGAAAGTTAGAATAGATAGGATAGATAGAGATTGTTACCAGAAAGTAATTTGGTGATTGAGAGTGTGTTACAAGACAAAAAAAGAACGATTCAGAAAGTTAGTGGGTTTTGTTATGTAATCATTCAAATGCATGTACTGCATATATATATATATATATATATATATATATATATATATATATATATATATATATATATATATATATATATATATATATATATATATATATATATGTGTGTGTGTGTGTGTGTGTGTGTGTGAATATATTACTCCGCATGTCAATGTTTGGTAAAAAGAAAACAAAAATAAAACACAGTAACATATAATGTGAATTCAATCATTTAAATAGTTTAATAACCTATGATTTGGATTCATTCTACCGACAGTTTTCACGGACTATTATTTCGTACTCCGTTGTTAAATCAGTGGTAAATAAAAGTCTTCCGAAAAATCCCATATTTTTAGATTAAATATATTTATTTATTTTGGTCCTTATGGTATAAAATTCGATCATAACTTATTAAACAAAAATTAACTCACTGCCCACTCCCGATCCTGAGTAAAATATAAAAAGTGTTAAAATTTATTAATTAGCTTCAAAATATATTTTTAATAAGCCTAAAATTTATATGACTCATTTTCGAATGACCGTTAATTTTAAAATCACGTAAGTTTGAATTTAACTTGTTTAATATCCAACGAATGGCAATTGAGTGTTACCGTCGTTTACTATATAGATTCGAAATCACAAAATATATATTTAATATACTTTATTTATATATATAGATATGTTTTAAATAATAATTATCATAATATCATATTTTTATTTTATTTTACATAATTAATTTTAATACAACAACATATAATATTTAAAGTTAATTTCCAAATTATTATATTTATATATACATATATTTAAATACACACAAATCTATTTACAATTATCTATTCGTGAATCGTCGAAATTGGTCGAAGATCAATTGAATATATGAAACAGTTCAAAATTTTTGAGACTCAAGCTAACAGACTTTTCTTATCGTGCCAGAAATATGATATCGTATCGAGAGTTTGGTTTAAAATTAGTCAAAAATTTCTGGGTCGTCACAGTACCTACCAGTTAAAGAAATTTCTTCCCGAAATTTGATCGAGGTCGTCATGGCTAACAATAAGAATGTTTTCATGACGAATATGAGTTGATAAATAGAGTTTTATTACCATTGAGTAATATTGATAAAATAATTCGATTACTCGAAGCGTACAAGTGAAGCTATCACAAAACAGTGAAATGAAGTAAATAGAGGTTCGTCTTAACTTTTGACGTAGTCACTGTTGAATTCTGGAATTCAAGGGATTTAAAGAAAATCTTCGAAATCTAAATAAGATTTGATTCTTCAGAAATAGGAAATTATGATTCTCTTTAATTAAATGCGGTCAATCTGCTTCGATTGCTATGTCTGATATTTCCATTATAAATTAAACTCTTTCGTTCCATTATTTTCACCATTCCTATACTTTCTTCCTCCATTCATACTTCTAAAATATTGTGGAAATGCTCCATCCAGTTCTGATTCTTGATATTTTCCTAACTATCGCATCTGTCATTCTTCTTTTTCATCTACCGCCGGAGAAATCTATTCACTTCTACTATTACCTTGGGGTTATAGTATTTTTCATTCTCCCTCGTCTTTATATTGCTATACGCTTTGATATACACGGTTTGTAATTCATGTGTTGTTGTTGGGCTTTATATTTTCCCTTACAATATGAAGCTTCATGCTTTTCTTTTCTTTTCTTGACTTTGAGTAAAGCAAGTAATGATCCAGAATTCATAAGTATGAAGTTTCGAATGATCATAATGTTCTAAGCAGGAAGAAACATAATAGTATGATTTGATTTGTTACATTACCGAAATCACTAAGGATAGAACTATCAAGAAAATATGTTCTTGAGATGTTTAGAGGTTAAATAGAATGAAAGAGTTATGTAACATTGTACATAATGAAGGTGTGATCTTCTATGAACCATCATCATGTTCCATTAGAAACTCAGCATGACTTACTGTAATATAACTACATTGGCCGGGCGTCATTATATTATACTAACTCATGCTTCAATTCCCAACACTTCTCCAGAAATAATTCATAATTTAAACTTAGGTTTTACAGAAGTTTCCAATATAATGTAATACAGATAGCACGAAGAGGTATATAATTTCGAACGAGAGTACTTATGAAAATATCTTTAGAAATATCGAAGATATTTATGATGATATTTTGGAATTTCTAAGTTCGAAAGTTGATGAAGAAAAATTTTCTGCAAGATTTTAACATGACTTCGGAGCAAGATATTCTCTAAACACTTCATCGGGTCCAGAATTACCTGGATTCTTTGAATATAGGGTTTGGTCCTTGTATTTGTCTTTAGTCCCCTTCATGGTTAGCTTCATCCGTTTTGCAGTACCAAATTTTCTATCGAGCGTTCCCAATATTCCATTCTTTATTATCAACCTTTGGCCATTTAGACCATCTACAATTTTGCTGTTTCCTGCATTTAATGCTACCATATTTGAATCATCGGTTATCAATCCGAGGTGGTTTCAAGAGAATTGTGTTTTTAGATGATTAAACGCTGATTGTAATCGTCAAGATACAAGGGATGTTTAAGATGAAGTCAAGTGGCAAACATGAAGAAATGTTTAGTTGTAGAAGATGTAGCTTATTAACGATCTTTTAAACCAAAATGTGTTATAATTTATATTTCCTACTCTTTTAATACTTTTTAATTGTTCAAGGTTAGTAGTCCAATATTAGTAGTCCAATAGTCCAATATATAATCTTAGAATTTAAAATATTTAAGATTAGAAGATGATGAAGAAATTTTACGTAGTTAATTAATTGGTTACTATAATTTTATTTTGTCCATTATTTTCTTCATTATGTCACTTGTCAAATCTTGACTTGGATTCTGATCGGTAAAAATTTGTATATGAAATTGAATTTGAATGAAAATGGCTGTTCTTCGGTGTACGAATACATATATCTATGGATGTAGGTATGATAGTTCAATGACTGTTGAATCGAATTTGAGGAACGTACATTGTAACTTATTAATGTGAAATCTAAATATTCATTGGGTATTACCTACCCATTAAAATATTTTCACCATTAACAGTTTGTACAAAAGTGTTTTTAATTACAATCTTTATGAGAATATACTTACATATATATTTTCTTCAGGGCAAATGGCCCGAAAAGGTAACCTATTTTGCCAAATTTGCCAATAAAGGTAATATGACTTTTCCAGATGCCCGAAAAGAATGTTTGTTTTAATTTGGAAGTAGAAAAGGATTATAATTTGAAAAAGTGTTAATTTGAGGTAATTTTTGCTGATGTGGCTTTTTTTTTTATTTTCCTTTGCAAATCTGGCAATACACGTTAATACACTTTTTCAGCAAAAATTACCTCAATTTAACACTTTTTCAAATTATAATCCTTTTCGACTTCCAAATTAAAACAAACATTCTTTTCGGGCATCTGGAAAAGTCATATTACAGCAAAAATTACCTCAATTTAACACTTTTTCAAATTATAATCCTTTTCGACTTCCAAATTAAAACAAACATTCTTTTCGGGCATCTGGAAAAGTCATATTACCTTTATTGGCAAAATTGTCAAAATAGGTTACCTTTTCGGGCCATATGCCCTTTTCTTCAGATGTAATCATGGATTTAATGAGTTAATATGATATGAAACTCATCTGATTTACGGTTAGAATTTGATTACATAATCTCTAAAACTTTAGAAATTACATAATCACCATGTCGAACGAAGACAATCGATGTAGAATGATTCGTAGTATGAAGATAGTCAGTGTAGAATGTACGTAGAACGAAGATTAAGTTCGAGGTATAGATTGTGTTGTCGAGGCTGGTGATGTTGAAACTTGGGTTGTTGGTGGTACTGGTATTGATGTTGGTGTTACTGTTAATGCTGGTGATGTTGCTGAAGCTGGTAAGTTTTGTACCATATTCTCCAAATTGATTACTCGAGGGCTAAGCTCATTGACTTCTTCCATTATTCCGGGATGATTTTCGGTCAGAACGAGCGGATGAATAAGGTTTAGAATTGTAGATAGAATATAATCGTGACGAGCTACCCTGGAAATGAGGCTGAAAATGGTGTTTCGGATAGGTTCGCCGGTAAGTGTTTTAGGTTCTTCGCCAAGAGGTGAATTTGGTTGGTGGAAGGGATCACCTTCTTCTTGTCTCCATTGATTAAGTCGACTACGAACCCATCCCCAATTCATCCAGAATTGGTGATGACTGATTGATTGATCCATTCCGGTCACACTGCTTTTGGAGCTCAGGTGAATATCCAAGTCGGAATAGCTATCGGAATTCAAGGAATTTGAACTAGTAACGAGTTTCTTCTTGCACGGTCAGATAAAGTATTTTTGATAGGAAATAGATTATAGGATTTAGTTTGGTATGCTTCAATACATAACTTACATATGTATATACAATACCAAAATTGTGACGACCCGGAGATTTCCGACCAAATTTAGACTTAATCTTTATATGATTTCGAAACGATAAGCAAAGTCTGTAATGTTGAGTCTCAAAAAAAAATTGAACTATTTCATATATGCAATTATCCTTCGACTGTTCTCGACGATTCACGAACCACTATTTGTAAATAAATGTGTGTGTATATATATACATAATAATTGGAAGTATAATTTAAAATATTGTTGTTATGAAATATGATATTATAATAGTTATTTAAAAACATATCTATATATAAATAAAAGTATATTAAAAATAAATATTAAATAATTGTAATACTTGTTTGATGTTCGATTGATATTAAAGCAAGTTAAATTCAAACTTATATAATTTTAAAATAAATGGTGATTCGAAAATGAGTTCTATAAATTTTAGGCTTACTAAAAATGTATTTAAGATCTAGTTATTAAATTTCAGCACTTTTTATATTTTACCCAGGAGTGAGAGGGACAGTTGATGTAATTTTTATTTAATAATTTATGATCGAATTTTATACCATAATGACCAAAAAAAATAAATATAGTTAATTTAAAAATATGGGATTTTTCTGAACACTTTTATCCGCCACTGATTTCGCACGATACACAGTCCGTGAAAACTGTCGGTAGATTAAAAAAAAACTTTGAAAATTAACTATTCCTAGTGCACGTTTATGAATCACATAGTATTTATTATTATTATTATTATATTATTAATATTATACTCGATTAGCCACCCGTGAATATGAACTAATCAATCAGTTTAAATTTTACCATCTATTATATATACAAATAGTGAATACCCACTTGTCCATTATTTCTTTCTTTCTGTTTTACATCATTTTCCATCTATCTCATTCCTATTCTATAAATATATGTAGACATATGCTTACACTAGAATGCAACTTGTAAACCCACTTCCTTTTCCCTCTGTATCGAATGAGCTCTCCATCACCACCCACTTCATGCATTATATCATTTCATTATATTATTAATCATATTATTTATATTATATCATTGCATTATGTTCCTACATTATTTTTTTTTATTTAACCCACTGCCTTTTTTAAATGAACAAGTTGAATAGCTCTTTTGTTTGAGCAACTATCGACACCCACGTAAACCACCCAACAAATCACTTAATTGTTACCATCACCCAAACCGCTACTACGTAAGTTTTCTGTTGCTTTTGAACTACCATCGAACCACCATCACTATCTTTAAGACAACTACCAACACAAACCATCGTGAATCCCCATAACCCATCACCATCATTTTATGTTCCTGTTCCAAGATTGAAACCATTCTTGTTTGTGATGATATACGAAACCCGCTTTCCACAAACAACTAGATTTGATTACCTTGTAGCTGCACTTCTGTTTGCTATTATTAATCGATAATACCATGGCCATAAAAGCTATTGCAGAAGCTCACTTGTTCGACCAAGTCACTAAAACTGCTTTCGGTTATAATCATCTTCAAGGCACATCGGTTTAACCCATCTTCAGTCATCAACAAACCCTCACCTCTCCATCTCTCTCTCTCCTTCTCTCCTTCATAAACCCACCATGGCAACACAATCATCACCGGTTATCAGCACCAACCGAACACTCACCCTACGGCAACCACCTCTACATTTTACTTTAAATTTTTTTTTTGTTTCTTTCATGTTTGAGCATCACAACCAACCCCATCGACAACTAGACCCCAAAACCGACATCTTTTTTATCTCTCTTGCTGCTGTTCGATCATACCATCACCAAACAACTTTGACTATGTGTTTGTTATTTTACTTCAACCATCATCACCGAATCCACCACCTACACAACCACCACATTCGAAACCCAACCCACACAACCCACAATAAACGGTTTGCTACTGTTCCCTGATGCCGTTGACTGCAGATAGTAGACGATGTTCCTGATGAGCTGAATGATAAACGAAGGTGATGACGAATGAAGAAGACGATGAACAGTGGTGGGTGTTGACGATGATACACCAATGATGATGAAACAATGATCGTTCTTTCATGTTTTATATTTCTGATCAAATGTTATATAAAGATAATGATACTTTCATGATTCCTTGATGATGATTATGATAATAACGAGATGATGGTGATATCACGATAGAGATGATGTTATGTGATGATGATGATAAGTCTGTGGTAATGGACTGTGATGATGAAGCGATGATACTATGATTATACGTATGAAGAAGATGATAGCTTTACCTTCTTTTATATTTTTTTTTCGTTTGAGAACCCATCGACAGGAAAACCAAACGGCTGTTGGATTAATACTTTTTATGTGGGCTTCTAAATTAATATGTTGGGCCGTGTGATTAGTTTGGGCCGTGATTAAACTTTTGGGCCAGACTATTGAAAGGTGATCAGACTACCTTGTTTATATACGTGATGGGTTATGTAAAATAAATCTGAGTTTAATGAGAAAAGCGTGATTTGAGGAGTGGTTAAGGATGCTATTGGGATAGCGGGAGGTTGCGGGTTCGAGTACCGTCTGGGCATTTCTTTTTAGAAAAGCAATTAGAAGGGTATACACTTTTATTCTCATTTCCATAATTATTATTATTATTATTATTATTATTATTATTATTATTATTATTATTATTATTATTATTATTATTATTATTATTATTATTATTATTATTATTATTATTATTATTATTATTATTATTATTATTATTATTATTGTTGTTGATATTATTAATGTTATTATCAGTAACATTAAAATTAACATTTTAATTAAAATTATAACTATCATCATTATTATTACTATCATTGTTATTATTGTCATTAACATGATTTTTATATATAATTTTATTTACATTATTTTTATTATCACTATTATTATCATTAGTATTATTATTATTACAGTATTATTATTATTACAGTATTATTATTACTACAAACATAATAACATTATTATATAAATATTACATATAACAAATTATTGATTTTTGATATAATACCAACTACAAATATATATATATATATATATATATATATATATATATATATATATATATATATATATATATATATATATATATATATATATATATATATATATATATATATATATATATATATATATTGTAATATAATTATACGTATGAATATTGATTATTTACAAAATAACTATATATAAAATATAACTAAAGATATAAAAAAGTAAAGTATATATATTTATATAACTACAACACTTAATATATAAATATATTGTAGGAGGAATTATGTGATTATATGTGCTAATATATATACTTGATATAGGTTCGTGAATCCGAGGACAACCCTGCACTGTTCAGTATCGTTGTATGCATATTTTTACTACAAAATATCGTATCGTGAGTTCATTTGCTCCCTTTTACTCTTTACATTTTTGGGACTGAGAATACATGCGTTGTTTTTATAACTGCTTTATTAAATGCTTTTGAAATATATTTTAAACTGCGAATACATGAAATGCTTTTATAAATGTTTGACGAGATAGAAACAAGCAAAACATTCCTCGAATGGATTATTATGCAGACAGAAGTTCTGCGGATTATTATTGAATTATGTGGACATGATATTGCCACTATTGAATTATAATTAATATGAATGGGGCATTTCAGTACACCTATCTCGTGTACGAAACCATTTTTCATAATGCTTGGCAGAGTAAGTTCGTATCCTTTTCTCCCCCGTAGGTTGCCTCGCGATTTTTAATAATCGTACACATATCTCGTGCACAAAAATAACATACACATAACCTGTGTATAAAATCATTCTCTCGATACATAACATTCACTTTGATTTCATTGCTTGGCTTGGTAACCGACCTTAACATATAATGCGCATCAATAATATCCCCAAAACAGAACATCTCGTCTGTATAATATATAAACTTCGAAGTACTAAACACCACGCCCACTAGCTCTTCCGTCTAGTGAACATTCTGGGTGGGGGTGTTAAACCCGGTAGCTACCTTTAAGATTCACGTGAATTAGGGCCATACCTGATTCTAATTCTTAGGTTACCAAGCAATAATAATCAGGGAAAAATATATTCATCAATATTAATTAGTTTCTTTGCGAGATTTTGACCTCTATATGAGACGTTTTTCAAATCTTTCATTCGTTTTTAAAAACAACCATAACCTTTATTATTGAATAAGGGTCTTAATGACATAATTTAGATTGTCTATCAAAGACAATCTCCTCAAATAAATAAGTTTTTACACAACCCAGTACAACATGATCAAATATATTACAACAAACACTCCGAATGCAAGTTTAAACAATATAAACAATTATGCCGACTCCAAATCTTGACCTTGGATTGGCATACGACAGCGGGAGCGTTTTAATATTAACCTAAGAATAAACATGCTTAAAACGTCGGCAAAAATGTTGGTGAGTCATAGGTTTAATTTCTAATTAATAATCATAATATTTAATAAGCCACAAGATTTCATTTAATTTAATGCGCAGGATCATTACAACTGCAAAAAATCATTCATACGATGAGTCGCCTGGTAACCGACCTTAACATAGAGCGCTTAAGATATCTGGCATCATACATTCCACTATTCAAATGTATGATAAGAACCCTTCGAAGTACTAAAGCATTTCCACTATTCGAAAATGGGGGTGGTTGGTGCCCGTAGATCTACCTTTAGGATTCGCGTCAATTAGTGTTTTTCACTAATTCTTAGGTTACCAAGCATAATAATAATAAGTACAGATATCCGGTATAACAAAATAATCGTAGAATGTAGTTTCATGAACTTGTGCTTATTTTGTAAAACATTTATAAATTTTGCATGTATTCTCATCCCAAAATAATTTAGATAGTAAAAATGGGACTATAACTCACTTGTGATGATTTCCGAATAGATGGTGGTAAGACTTGGCCTTTGACAAATTCACGAACCTAATAATAATATTCTTGTGTCAAGATATATATATATATATATATATATATATATATATATATATATATATATATATATATATATATATATATATATATATATATATATATATATATATATATATAAAATTAATATTCCATACTTATGATACTTGTGATAATTTTAATTGTCCATTGTTGGTAGTCTAACGTTCGTAGTCCAATAGTCTAATAGTCCAATAGTCCAACAGTATAAATATATAAATAAATATAAATGTGTATATTGTGTTAGAATTCACTAACACTATAATATATTGTCTTAATATAATTAGACACATAATATGTATATTGTCTGAAGCAATCCGTGACCCATTGTATACATGTCTCAGGCTCGATCACAACTCAAAGTATATAATATTTTGGAATCCACTTCGACTCACATCTAACTCGAAATTACTGACAATGGTGTCTTATAGTTCGTTCTAATAATATATATAGAAGAAATCAAAATGATATGTCAAAACGCTGTATACGGATCCACGGTGATCAAGTCATATATATATGGTGCCTTACGATCTTTATTAAGACTATAATATATTGTCGTAGAACTTAATCACGACTATTATAAATTATATTTCCATAAGTTCGGGAACAAAACATGTATAAATACATGTAGGATACAAGGTAAGTTAGCTAGGATAAGGTTAGCGTCCATTTTTATGAATCATGTCTGTAGCTAAAAATTAAGAAAAATATCCAATTTTGTTTTACCCATAATTTCTTCGTTACAAATCCGTTTTGAGTGATTCGAGTTGCCATGGTTTCGTATCGAACTCAAAATTGTTAATCTTAAAAGAAAAAGTATAGGTTTATAGTCGAAGATACAGCTTAGGTGTCAAATAAGAGAAGATAGTCATATCCGTCATAAGAACGACATCTTGATGACCCTTTTGAAAAACATACTTCCACTTAGAGTTTAACCATGGATTTTGGATATATTTCATATCCATATAAAATAAAAATTTTAACCAAAGGAAATCTTTTAATTCAAAGTTTAAGATAGGTTTTTAAAATTAAACCCAAAATAGCCCCCGTTCGACTAAGACGGCGTATATTCGATTTTAAGGTGTTCCTCGTGTTTACAAGTTTTATATCCTTATGTTAGCTTGACATATAGTCATAATACATGTGTTGAAGTATTTTAAAAGTCAAGTTAGAAGGATTAAGTTTATTTGCAAACAAGTTTAGAAATAATCTAAACTATGTTCTTGTTGTTATTAGTTATAACTCAAAATAAGATAGCTATATGAATATGAATCAAACGAGATTTTGAACAAAGCTATTACCTTACTTACTAGGGTAAAGCTACTGGAAAAGATAGTAAATAATCTTTAGCTCAAAGGTAGCTTTGATGGCTTGAAATTCTTGAAGTAGAATCATGGAATCAACAAAAGTTTCAAGTAAGAAATCTATCTTGATTTAAGATAGTTATGATTATATGAATTAAACCAAAGCTTGAATATGTTTATTACCTTGATTATAAGATGGAATGCTACTGATTTGAAAGTAGGATTATGGATTCTAAAGAGATGTGGAGTTGGATTGAAAGATTGGAAGTAAACTTGTACACTTGGAAGGTTATCTTGATATGTTCTTGATGAAGCTTTGTTATGTTGATTATAACTTGGATTTTTTAGACTAATACTTGCTGAATTGAATGTAGGTTTGAGAGAGTGTTTGAGTATGTGTTTATAGAGTAAAATGATGTAGTTATTTGAATGAAAGAATGGGTATATAACCCCTAAAATGGCGTGAACTATGGGGGGACAAAAACAAAATTCAAGTTTGTTATTTTGTATAAATTTCCATGCTAGCATCCAATTAAGGTTACCTCTCTTTGAGGGCAGAATTTAGGGCTAATTAGATGGTATTTTGATGTGTATATACCAATAGGATATACATCTAAGAGTTGTGTATGATACGGGTATACATACCGAATGAATACGAAGAGAATTCTTGATAAAATTGAATGAGAAAATGAGTATAGCTATCTTTATTGAGTATAAATATATTGATATATGTTATTAAGTCTTTCAAAAGTGTATTATTACATATTAATACAATACATATACATATATTTTAATTTAGAAGTTATTACAACGCTAATCGTTATATATATGTATATAGTCTTGAAGTCTTTAAGTTAGTAATTTCATTTTATGTATATAACTAATTGTTATTATATGTAATGAGATACTTAAATATCATTTTATCAAATCATAAGTATATATATCCATATATACATCATTATATAATTATTTTGAGTTATGATGTTCGTGAATCATCAGACAGACTGGGTGTCCAAACATTTGTATAAAATTCATTTCAAATAACCAAGTCTTAATGAGTTTGATTGCTTAACATGTTGGAAACATTAATTATGTAAATATTAATCTTCTATATATTAGCGGAAAAATTCGGGTCGTTACATTACACACCCGTTAAATTAAATTTCGTCCCGAAATTTAGAATAGTACCTAGTTAACGTGCGATATCGGGAAACAAATGTGGGTACTTCAGCTTCATTTGGTCTTCTCGTTCCCAAGTAAATTCATGTCCTCTACGAGCATTCCATCAAAACTTAACGATTGGTATCTTACTTTGTTTGAGTCGTTTGACCTCACGATCCATAATTTCGACGGGTTCTTCGACGAAATTTAGTTTCTCGTCAATTTTAATCTCGTCTAAAGGAATAATGAGATCTTCGGTAGCTAGGCATTTCTTCAAGTTTGAAACATGAAAGGTGTTGTGAATCTTTTCTAATTGTGGAGGTAGCTCAAGTCGATAAGCCACCGGCCCAATGCGTTTTTCAATCTCGAATGGCCCAATGTATCTTAGGTTTAATTTTCCCCGCTTTCCAAAATGAATAACATCTTTCCAAGGTGATACCTTAAGCATAACCATGTCACCCTCCTCAAACTCTAAAGGTTTTCTCCTAACATCTGCATAGCTCTTTTGTCGACTTCGGGCTATTTTCAATCGTTGCTGAATTTGAATGATTTTATCGGTGGTTTCTTGGATAATTTCTGGACCTGTAATCTTTTTATCCCCTACATCACTCCAACAAATTGGAGACCTGCACTTCCTACCATAAAGTGCCTCGAATGGTGCCGCCTCAATACTAGAATGATAGCTGTTGTTGTAGGAAAACTCAGCTAACGGTACATGTCGATCCCAACTGCTTCCAAAATCAATAACACATGCTCGTAGCATGTCTTCGAGTGTCTGAATTATCCTTTCACTCTGCCCATCAGTTTGTGGATGATAGGCAGTACTTAAATCTAGATGAGTTCCCAACGCTTCGTGTAATGCCTGCCAGAATCTGGAAGTAAATCTGCTATCATGATTAGAGATAATAGAGATTGGTATACCATGTCTAGAAACAACTTCTTTCAGGTATAATCGTGCTAATTTCTCTATACCATCCTCTTCTTTTATTGGCAGAAAATGTGCTGACTTAGTAAGACGATCGACTATTACCCAAATCATATCATAACCACATGCGGTTCTCGGTAACTTAGCAATGAAATCCATGGTAATGTTTTCCCATTTCCATTCTGATATTTCAGGTTATTTGAGTAGACCCGATGGTTTCTGATGCTCAACTTTGACTTTAGAATAAGTCAAACATGCTCCTACATATGTGGCTATATCGGCCTTCATTCCTGGCCACCAAAAGTTTCTCTTGAGGTCTTGGTTCATTTTCCCCGCTCCGGGATGTATTGAATATCTGGTTTTATGTGCTTCATCTAGTACCACTTTCCTCAAATCCCCATTCTTTGGTACCCAAATTCTTTTAGCTAAATACCTGGTTCCATCTTCCCGAATATTAAGCTATTTTTCTAATCCTTTGGGTATTTCCCTTTCAAAACTTCCTTCATTCAAAACCTCCTGTTGTGCCTCTTTTATTCGAGTAGTAAGATTAGTATGAATAGTCATGTTCATAGCTTTTACTCGAATAGGTTCTCTTTCTTTTCGACTCAAGGCATCAGCTACCACATTTGCTTTCCCCGGGTGGTAACGGATTTCACAATCATAATCATTTAGCAGCTCAACCCACCTATGTTGCCTCATGTTTAGTTGCTTTTGATTTAAAATATGCTGGAAACTTTTGTAGTCGGTGTATACGATAAACTTGACCCCATATAGATAATGTCTCCACATCTTTAATGCAAAAACAATGGCGCCCAATTCCAAATCATGTGTGGTGTAGTTTTGTTTATGAATTTTGAGTTGTCGAGAAGCATATGCAATCACCTTCTTCTGTTGCATAAGAACACAACCAAAACCCATTCTTGATGTGTTGCAATAGATAACAAAATCTTACATTCCGTCAGGTAACGATAAAATAGGAAGGCACCCTCTTGTTCGGAAGTCCATTCATACTTCTTCCCCTTGTGTGTCAAGGCAGTTAAAGGTTTGGCTACTCGGGAGAAATCTTGAATAAATCTCCTATAATAACTGGCTAAACCCAAAAATTGACGTATTTGCGTTGGAGTTTTTGAGATTTCCCAATTTTTAATGGCTTCGATCTTGGCGGGATCAACTTTGATTCCATTACTACTGACTACGTGGCCAAGAAATTGTACTTCATTTAACCAAAAAGTGCACTTAGAGAATTTTGCATAAAGTTGTTCTTTTCTTAACAACTATAATACAAGTCTCAAGTGTTGTTCGTGTTCTTGGTTATTCTTCGAATAGATAAGAATATCATCAATAAATACAATAACAAACTTATCTAAATATGGACTACATACTCGGTGCATAAGATCCATGAAAACTGCGGGTGCATTGGTTAGACCAAATGGCATAACCATGAATTCGTAATGGCCATAACGAGTTCTGAAGGCTGTTTTTGGTATATCGGCTTCTTTAACCCTCAGTTGATGATGTGACGACCTGGGAATTTTCGACTAAATTTAAACTTAATCTTTATATGTTTCCAACACGATAAGAAAAGTCTGTACTGTTGAGTCACAAAAATTTTGAACTGTTTCATATATTCGTTTGACTTTCGACCATTCCCGACGATTCACGAACAACTATTTGTAAATAGATAACATATATATTTAAATAGGTATTTATAATTTGAAATATTATATAATTTAATTGTTAGAATTTATATTGTAAAATAAATAAAATGCGATGTAATGGAAACTATATTTAATTATATATAGATAAATATAAATATGTATATAAATATTACTCGTAAATATATAAAGTTATATTTAATCTATTTGTTTAAAAATATATAATATTATTTTTTTAGTAATTAAACTTGATATTTTAAAACTGTTTATATATATACCTAGTGTATATTAAATATAATTAATTTTGATCTTAAATTGTAAATGTCTGTAACTTTCGGTTGACGTTTAATTATTTTAAAATAGGTCTAATATATATATATATATATATATATATATATATATATATATATATATATATATATATATGAAGTTTTAAAATAAAAGTTGAACTGTAAATCGATTACGAAGATTTTAGATTTGTTAAATGTATTTTTACTTTTTAAGTTTAAATATTTGTACTCCGTACATATAAATCGGAATAGAAAATAAATAATTTTCGAACCTTTTTGATCAGGTTTCAAACAGTTAATGAGTGAAATAATTAAATATATTTAATCTAAAAATTTAGGATTTTTAGGAACACTTTTATACGATAACTGTTTAGCAACGCACCACGATTTAATCTCCGGGTAAAACTGTCGGCAGAATAGGAAGGAGATATTTTCTTTTCTCTGCACGTTATATTTCTATTGATGATTGATTTTATTGTATTATTTGATTTCTTTAAAATCACTGTATATGTATCTATTATTATATAGCCCACTTGCCAAATTCAATATCACACACAACACATATATTTCTGTATTTAATTCGTAAGATTGATCAACCATCATCACTGCTATTTCATTTTTTCTTTCTTTCTTTTCTTTAATTACTTCCTTTGAGAACTTACACAAACCCACTTCATCTTAATTGTAATCAATATCACTAACATCATAATATTACTACTTCAAAGATCACCACCGTGACCACCTCCTGGATCACCTTCACGACACCGTCTTACAAACCACCATGAACACCCTTGCTCCACTATTCGGTTCGAAATTTAACTAAACCCACTTACACCATCATGAAAAACCAAACCACCACCCTCGTTTTCCTTTATGTAGACCACCACATCCATCAATCAAATCGCTACTACTCTCTGTCACCATCATTTGGTTCATGTTGCAGTCGCCACCCATCAAGCTCGAACCCACCCAACTTCGAATATCACCACCGTACTCCGTCACTATGCCACTTACCACTTGTGTATTGCAACAGCTAAATTGTTATCTATGTCGCTTTTCAAAGATTGCTATCACAACTCGCTTGTGCTCCTGCTGTTTTCTGTCACGATGAAACACCACGGACCACCTAAAACCAACCACCACAAGAACACCATGAAAATACCATGGCGGCTATCATTATTTTTCTGTTTCTAAGCTTCAAGTCGAGCAGCACCACTTAGATAACCGTGATCATCTCCTTCCTCTTTTTCTGTTTCAAACTCACTTAAATTGCTGTTGTACAACCGTAAAACCATCAAACTACCTACTACTGCTAACCGTATCTTTCTTCCTTTGTTTTCGATCAACTACTACAACCTTCACCTGCAAACTCGCCACATTCATCAAACCCTTTGTTGTTTTATTACTGCTATACTTCTTTCCTTCGACTACTGCTGCAGTGCGTTACCGTTTCTGTTTCTATTAAAACGTCAATGTAAAAGGATGATGCTTAGGTATGATGGTGACAGGGAAAGGAGAAGATAATTAATGGAGGTCGTTTGATGATAATGATGATGGGTTATGAATGCAATGATGATAGGTAATAAATTTCATTTTTGAATCAAATTAGAACCGATGATAATTATTGATTATATTAGGATTATGAGGATACATATGATGATAGCGATATTAGATGATGATTATATGATTTTAATTATGATAAAGTAATGAAACATGATATTGATGATGATGAGAATCGTGAACATGTTAGATGATGATGAACGATGTCAAATGATGATAATGATATCATGTAAACGATGATAGTAAAGATAAGATTATGATGATGATTAGGATTAGGATATGAAGATTAGATTATGATGATGATGCCTAGATGATGTTGGTGATTCACGACAATATAGACGAACAGCAAAATAGATGATGGTGATATGATATTGTCTCTGTTTCCAAGACTAGTTAATTGTTAGGGTTTTAGTTTAAAAGAATGGCGAACAGATTTATACTTATTAAATATTTATACGGACGCAGCATAACACGAAGTAACAAACAGAGGGATGATTTAGGAGGAGTGTTGTTAAACGAGTGGTCTCGAGTTCAATTCTGGCCGGCAGCATAATTTTTTTTAACTACAACAACTTGGGCTAATTAAAGGGCTTTGAGCTTAGGTAAAAATTGTTCATGGACTTAATTAATGATGGGTACTTGGGCCGTTAGTGTTGGGCTTGTGGAGTTTATACAATTAGGCTTAGTGTTGGGCTATTATTTTGAGAGACAACATTAAATAAAAAAAATTAAAACGGATACTAAAGTAGAAAAGTAGAAATGGAGGAACGGTTAAGGGAAATTTCGATTAAGCGAGAGGTCTCGGGTTCGAGCCCGGGCGGAGGCACTTTATTTTTTTTTTCTGAAAGCTTTTCTCTTAAGGTAGTCTTATTATTATTGTTATTATTATTATTACTATTATTATTATCATTCTTATTATTAAAAGTATTAAAATTATCATTTTTATTAAAATAAACATTTTTAATAAGATTACCTTATTTATTGAAACTATCATTGTTAATATCATTAATAGAATCATTATTATTTTTATTATTATTATTATTATTAGTACTATTAATATATCAAATGAAGTTTTTCTATATAAAGATATATTTATGAAATAAAACCTAACCATAGTAATACTTTTGTAATAAATGTTAATTATCTATATAAAGATAATTATATCTAATTAAGTTATTAATAAAACACATGATATAAAATAACAAATAAAATCACTAATAATACATATATTTGTTCGATTACCATTACATGTATTAATATACATGATTGAATAATAGGTTCGTGAATCCGAGACCAACCCTACACTTGTTCAATGTCGTCATATGTATTTTTACTACAAAATACAGTATGGTGAGTTCATTTGATTCCCTTTTACTCTTTACATTTTTGGGCTGAGAATACATGCAAATGCTTTATTAACTGTTTTACAATATTTATATGCGTGAGTTCATTTGATTCCCTTTTACTCTTTACATTTTTGGGACTGAGAATACATGCGATGTTTTTACAACTGCTTTATTAAATGCTTTTGAAATATATTTTGAACTGCGAATACATGAAATGCTTTATTAAATGTTTAACGAGATAGACACAAGCAAAACATTCCTCGAATGAATTATTATGCAGACAGAAGTTCTGCGGATTATTATTGAATTATGTGGACATGATAATTGCCACCATTGAATTATGTGGACATGATAATTGCCACCAAATGATGTGAATGTTATGTATCGAGAGAATGATTTTATACACAGGTTATGTGTATGTTATTTTTGTGCACAATATATGTGTACGGTTACTAAGATTTATGAAAGATGATTTCGCACACGAGAAAGGTGTACTGTATTTAAAAGATATCGCATGTACATTACAGGTGGGTATAGGATTCGGGCCTATTTGTACCATGCAACATTTAAATCTTGTGGTCTATCAAAATGATGTATTTTATTGTTTTATGATAAACTTATGAACTCACCAACCTTTTGGTTGACACTTGAAAGCATGTTTATTCTCAGGTTTGAAAGAAATCTTCCGCTGTGCATTTGCTCATTTTAAGGACATTACTTGGAGTCGATCATCGCTCTGGGATCAAATGTTGATGACTTCGTCCAGATGGATTAGGACGGGGCATTTCAGATGATAACCCGACCTTAAGTCGATTTTGGAGTATACGCTCGAACCTTGGAGTTGATCAAATAGGTTGTTACTTTGTTCAGGGTAAATGGTATCGGTTTTTTATGGTTACTTTGTTTAGCTCACGATAATCGATACACATGCGAAAAGACCCATCTTTCTTTTTAACGAACAAAATTGGAGTTCCCCAAGGTGACGTACTCGGTCGGATAAAACCACGTTCTAATAATTCTTGTAGCTGAATTTGTAATTCTTTCATTTCGGTGGGCGCAAGTCTATATGGAGCACGAGCTATTGGTGCGGCTCCTGGTACAAGATCTATTTGAAATTCAACGGATCGGTGTGGAGGTAGTCCCGGTAATTCGTCCGAAAACACCTTAAAAAATTCTCTTGCAACGAGAACGTCATCGATTTTCTTTTCTTCTTTTTCAACCTTCTCGACGTGTGCTAGTACGGCATAGTAACCTTTTCTTATTAGTTTGCGCGCCTTCAAACTACTAATAAGATTTAATTTGGCATTACCCTTTTCTCCGTACACCATTAAGGGTAATCCGTTTTCTCTCAGAATGCGAATCGCCTTCTCATGACAAACAACTTCTGCTTTCACCTTGGACATCCAGTCCATTCCAAAAATTACGTCGAAGCTTCCCAATTCCACCGGTATTAAATCAATTGCAAACGTTTCGCTAATTAAACTAATTTTTCGATTTCGACAAATTTTATCAACCTTAATTAGTTTACCATTTGCTACTTCAACTATACACTTTTTATCCAAAGGCGTTAACGGGCAATTTAATTTGGCACAAAATTCTCTACTCATATAACTTCTATCGGTAACCGAATCAAATAAAACATAAGCAGGTGTATTGTTTATAAGAAACGTACCCGTAACAAGCTCCGGGTCTTCCTGTGATTTCTCCCCATTAATGTTGAAGGCTCTCCCACGGCCTTGCCTATTTCCATTCCGGCACTGGTTTATGGTATAGCCCGGTTTTCCCCATCCATAGCAAACGACGTCGTTATTATTTGTTCCGGCATTATTTACTCCTTTGTTTCTATTTGGTCCGTAAACTTCACACTTTGCTGCAATATGGCCATTCCTATTGCACTTGGTACATAACTCTCTACAAAACCATTCTGGATGAAACGTATCACACCTTGGGCATATAGTTTTTTACCTTTTGTTGTCGTTGTTGTTGTTGTTGTTGTTGTTGTTATTGTTAGGGTTATTGTTGTTGAGACGTTTGTTATTGTTATTGTTGTGATTGGGATTTTTGTTGTTGTCATTATTATTGGGATGGTTGTTGCAGTTATTGTTGCGGTTGTTGTTGCAATTATTGTTGTTATTGGGGTGGTTGTGATTGTTGTTGAAATTGTTGTTTTGATTATTGTTGTTGTACAGGTGACCCTGATCACCGCTTTCCTCCCACTTTCTTTTCCCCTGTTTCATTATGGCCTCCTCGGCCGCTTCTTTCTTTATCCTTCCTGTAATTTGGCCTATCAATTTGTGGGCTATACGTCTCGCTTTCTGCATTGTTGCAGGGTCGTTAGCACCTACATGCTCTTGGATTCGTTCCAGGAACCTTTTTATGAATGCTTCAATTTTTGCTTCTTCGTCCTCAAATGATCCAGGACACATTAAAGCCAGTTCATTGAAACGTCGCTCGTAGGTAGTGACGTCTAACCCTTGGGTTGTCAGTGCTTTAATCTTTGCCTTGAGCTTGTTGATTTCGGTTCTGGGACGGTACTCTTCCTTCATCATGTGTTTGAAAGCGGACCATGGAAGTGCGTAGGCGGTATTCTGTCCCACAGAAACCATGTAGGTATTCCACCATGTCAAAGCAGTACCCCTGAAAGTATGTGTGGCATACTTAACTTTATCCTCTTCTGCACAGTTACTGATTGAGAACATAGCTTCAACCTTCTCTGTCCACCGCTTTAGTCCAACGGGTCCTTCGCTTCCTTCAAACTCATTGGGTTTGCAGGCCATAAAAGCTTTGTAGGAACATCTTATCCAGTTGCCATTGTTTCCTACACTACTGGAACCCGATTGGTTATTGTTGTTCATTGCATTCACCACTGCAGCCACATTTGCAGCGAAAGCTTGAAGTTCTTCTGTGTTCAATTGTTGTTGTCTAGTAGCTGGAGGAGCCATTTCCTTCAAAAATAGCCGAATGAGTTAATCGTATAGAATTTTTAGAAGTAGCCAAAAAGTATTTTGTAGCTTAATATGAACTTATTATTATAAAAGCCTTTTCTTCATATTAGCATTTTATAACTGTAATAATGTTCATACTTAGCAGCTAATACACAAATTAACTACTAAAATTCTAATATGAAAAACTATGGTAAGTTATTGCGTTACTACGTAATAATAAGTTGTAATAATAATAATAAACCTTCCATGCTTATTCTTATTATTATACAATCATAAGGAAAATTACATTGCGAATTTTCTTACAAACTTAAACACACAATATAATACATATTTCACAATGCATGGAATACAGGATAGCTGCCGATGGTTTAAGAACAGCGAGATTTCTTAGATGTTGACGTTGTTTCTTTCTCGGCCAAACGTTTGGATTTTCGTTTGGATATTCTTTTTCCAATTCCTCCCAATTGGTTCTTTCGGCTAATTGTTTGGGAGCAAAATCAACAGTCGTTATACGAGCGGTCATTTTATAAACTGGTTTCTTAGGTGGTTCAGGTGGATGATCACAAACATTTTGGGTCATAATAGGTTCATCGGGTTTGGGATCGGATATAACAGCCAAAGATTTTCTCAAATCACGTTGTGGTTCGGTAATTTCCACAACTTCTTCAGGATCCTCTTCTTTGGGTTCCTCCTCTGGATCTTCTTCCGGATCCTCTTCTGGAACCTCTTCTGGCAATTGTGAATCTTCCCAATTTTCACAACAATTTTCTTCTTTAATGGTAGTACCAAAAGTTAACTTTTTCGTTGGTTCATAAGTCGTATGCTTTGACTCAGCCTCGAATCACTTGATAAGTAAATGAAATCTGAATCACTAAAGATGCTTATATGATCGGATGAAGTCATCTATCACATAATAGCAGGCACGTTAAGAGAATGATATATCTTATAATATTTATATGTTAATAATCTTATGTTTCCAACAATTATATTAAGCAATCATTTTAAAATAATTACGGTCGAAGTCCAGACTCACTAATGCATCAAAAATCAGTTAGACACACTAATGAAAAAAATTTTGATTCTCTAATACCAACGCTCGGATACCAACTGAAATGCCCCGTTCATATTAATTATAAACGTTTCATATTAATTGGTTTCTTTGCGAGGTTTTAACCTCTATATGAGACGTTTTTCAAATCTTGCATTCGTTTTTAAAAACAACCATAACCTTTATTATTGAATAAGGGTCTTAATGACATAATTTAGATTGTCTATCAAAGACAATCTCCTCAAATAAATAAGTTTTTACACAACCCAATACAACATGATCAAATATATTACAACAAACACTCCGAATGCAAGTTTAAACAATATAAACAATTATGCCGACTCCAAATCTTGACCTTGGATTGGCATACGACAGCGGAAGCATTTTTAATATTCACCTGAGAATAAACATGCTTAAAACGTCAACAAAAATGTTGGTGAGTCATAGTTTAATTTCTAATTAATAATCATAATATTTAATAAGCCACAAGATTTCATTTAATTAAATGCGCAGGATCATTACAACTGCAAAAATCATTCATACGATGAGTCGCCTGGTAACCGACCTTAACATAGAGCGCTTAAGATATCTGGCATCATACATTCCACTATTTAAATGTATGACAAGAACCCTTCGAAGTACTAAAGCATTTCCACTATTCGAAAATGGGGGTGGTTGGTGGCCGTAGATCTACCTTTAGGATTCGCGTCAATTAGTGTTTTTCACTAATTCTTAGGTTACCAAGCATAATAATAATAAGTACAGATATCCGGTATAACAAAATAATCGTAGAATGTAGTTTCATGAACTTGTGCTTATTTTGTAAAACATTTATAAATTTTGCATGTATTCTCATCCCAAAATAATTTAGATACTAAAAATGGGACTATAACTCACCTGTGATGATTTCCGAATAGATGGTGGTAAGACTTGGCCTTTGACAAATTCACGAACCTAATAATAATATTCTTGTATCAAGATATATATATATATATATATATAATTAATATTCCATACTTATGATACTTGTGATAATTTTAATTGTCCATTGTTGGTAGTCCAACGTTCGTAGTCCAATAGTCCAATAGTCCAATAGTCCAATAGTCCAATAGTCCAACAGTATAAATATATATATAAATATAAATGCGTATATTGTGTTAGAATTCACTAACACTATAATATATTGTATTAATATAATTAGACACATAATATGTATATTGTCTGAAGCAATCCGCGATCCATTCTATACATGTCTCAGGCTCGATCACAACTCAAAGTATATAATATTTTGGAATCCACTTCGACCCACAGCTAACTCAAAATTACTGCCAATGGTGTCTTATAATTCGTTCCAATAATATATATAGAAGAAATCAAAATGATATGTCAAAACGCTGTATACGGATCCACGGTGATCAAGTCATATATATATATATATATATATATATATATATATATATATATATATATATATATATATATATATATATATATATATATATATATATATATGGTGAAATGTCCCGTTCTTATTGATTAAAAACGTTCCATATTAATTGATTTCGTTGCGAGGTTTTGACCTCTATATGAGACGTTTTTCAAAGACTGCATTCATTTTAAAACAAACCATAACCTTTATTTCATCAATAAAGGTTTAAAAAGCTTTACATAGATTATCAAATAATGATAATCTAGAATATCCTGTTTACACATGACCATTACATAATGGTTTACAATACAAATATGTTACAACAAAATAAGTTTCTTGAATGCAGTTTTTACATAATATCATACAAGCATGGACTCCAAATCTCATCCTTATTTAAGTATGCAACAGCGGAAGCTCTTAATAATCACCTGAGAATAAACATGCTTAAAACGTCAACAAAAATGTTGGTGAGTTATAGGTTTAACCTATATATATCAAATCATAATAATAGACCACAAGATTTCATATTTCAATACACATCCCATACATAGAGATAAAAATCATTCATATGGTGAACACCTGGTAACCGACATTAACAAGATGCATATATAAGAATATCCCCATCATTCCGGGACACGCTTCAGATATGATATAAATTTCGAAGTACTAAAGCATCCGGTACTTTGGATGGGGTTTGTTAGGCCCAATAGATCTATCTTTAGGATTCGCGTCAATTAGGGTGTCTGTTCCCTAATTCTTAGATTACCAGACTTAATAAAAAGGGGCATATTCGATTTTGATAATTCAACCATAGAATGTAGTTTCACGTACTTGTGTCTATTTTGTAAATCATTTATAAAACCTGCATGTATTCTCATCCCAAAAATATTAGATTTTAAAAGTGGGACTATAACTCACTTTCACAGATTTTTACTTCGTAGGGAAGTAAGACTTGGCCACTGGTTGATTCACGAACCTATAACAATATATACATATATATCAAAGTATGTTCAAAATATATTTACAACACTTTTAATATATTTTGATGTTTTAAGTTTATTAAGTCAGCTGTCCTCGTTAGTAACCTACAACTAGTTGTCCACAGTTAGATGTACAGAAATAAATCGATAAATATTATCTTGAATCAATCCACGACCCAGTGTATACGTATCTCAGTATTGATCACAACTCAAACTATATATATTTTAGAATCAACCTCAACCCTGTATAGCTAACTCCAACATTCACATATAGAGTGTCTATGGTTGTTCCGAAATATATATAGATGTGTCGACATGATAGGTCGAAACATTGTATACGTGTCTATGGTATCTCAAGATTACATAATATACAATACAAGTTGATTAAGTTATGATTGGAATAGATTTGTTACCAATTTTCACGTAGCTAAAATGAGAAAAATTATCCAATCTTGTTTTACCCATAACTTCTTCATATTGAACTCTATTTTATGAATCTAAACAGAAAAAGTATAGGTTTATAGTCGGAAAAATAAGTTACAAGTCGTTTTTGTAAAGGTAGTCATTTCAGTCGAAAGAACGACGTCTAGATGACCATTTTAGAAAACATACTTCCACTTTGAGTTTAACCATAATTTTTGGATATAGTTTCATGTTCATAATAAAAATAATTTTCTCAGAATAACAACTTTTAAATCAAAGTTTATCATAGTTTTTAATTAACTAACCCAAAACAGCCCGCGGTGTTACTACGACGGCGTAAATCCAGTTTTACGGTGTTTTTCGTGTTTCCAGGTTTTAAATCATTAAGTTAGCATATCATATAGATATAGAACATGTGTTTAGTTGATTTTAAAAGTCAAGTTAGAAGGATTAACTTTTGTTTGCGAACAAGTTTAGAATTAACTAAACTATGTTCTAGTGATTACAAGTTTAAACCTTCGAATAAGATAGCTTTATATGTATGAATTGAATGATGTTATGAACATCATTACTACCTTAAGTTCCTTGGATAAACCTACTGGAAAAGAGAAAAATAGATCTAGCTTCAACGGATCCTTGGATGGCTCGAAGTTCTTGAAGCAGAATCATGACACGAAAACAAGTTCAAGTAAGATCATCACTTGAAATAAGATTGTTATAGTTATAGAAATTGAACCAAAGTTTGAATATGATTATTACCTTGTATTAGAATGATAACCTACTGTAAGAAACAAAGATTTCTTGAGGTTGGATGATCACCTTACAAGATTAGAAGTGAGCTAGCAAACTTGAAAGTATTCTTGATTTTATGTAACTAGAACTTGTAGAATTTATGAAGAACACTTAGAACTTGAAGATAGAACTTGAGAGAGATCAATTAGATGAAGAAAATTGAAGAATGAAAGTGTTTGTAGGTGTTTTTGCTCGTTGGTGTATGGATTAGATATAAAGGATATGTAATTTTGTTTTCATGTAAATAAGTCATGAATGATTACTCATATTTTTATAATTTTATGAGATATTTCATGCTAGTTGCCAAATGATGGTTCCCACATGTGTTAGGTGACTAACATGGGCTGCTAAGAGCTGATCATTGGAGTGTATATACCAATAGTACATACATCTAAAAGCTGTGTATTGTACGAGTACGAATACGGGTGCATACGAGTAGAATTGTTGATGAAACTGAACGAGGATGTAATTGTAAGCATTTTTGTTAAGTAGGAGTATTTTGATAAGTGTATTGAAGTCTTTAAAAAGTGTATAAATACATATTAAAACACTACATGTATATACATTTTAACTGAGTCGTTAAGTCATCGTTAGTCGTTACATGTAAGTGTTGTTTTGAAACCTTTAGGTTAACGATCTTGTTAAATGTTGTTAACCCAATGTTTATAATATCAAATGAGATTTTAAATTATTATATTATCATGATATTATCATGTATGAATATCTCTTAATATGATATATATACATTAAATGTCTTTACAACGATAATCGTTACATATATGTCTCGTTTAAAAATCATTAAGTTAGTAGTCTTGTTTTTACATATGTAGTTCATTGTTAATATACTTAATGATATGTTTACTTATCATAGTATCATGTTAACTATATATATATCCATATATATGTCATCATATAGTTTTTACAAGTTTTAACGTTCGTGAATCACCGGTCAACTTGGGTGGTGATATTTCAATTAATCAAGTCTTAACAAGTTTGATTGCTTAACATGTTGGAAACATTTAATCATGTAAATATCAATCTCAATTAATATATATAAACATGGAAAAGTTCGGGTCACTACAGTACCTACCCGTTAAATAAATTTCGTCCCGAAATTTTAAGCTGTTGAAGGTGTTGACGAATCTTCTGGAAATAGATGCGGGTATTTCTTCTTCATCTGATCTTCACGCTCCCAGGTGAACTCGGGTCCTCTACGAGCATTCCATCGAACCTTAACAATTGGTATCTTGTTTTGCTTAAGTCTTTTAACCTCACGATCCATTATTTCGACGGGTTCTTCGATGAATTGAAGTTTTTCGTTGATTTGGATTTCATCTAACGGAATAGTGACATCTTCTTTAGCAAAACATTTCTTCAAATTTGAGACGTGGAAAGTGTTATGTACAGCCGCGAGTTGTTGAGGTAACTCAATTCGGTAAGCTACTGGTCCGACACGATCAATAATCTTGAATGGTCCAATATACCTTGGATTTAATTTCCCTCGTTTACCAAATCGAACAACGCCTTTCCAAGGTGCAACTTTAAGCATGACCATCTCTCCGATTTCAAATTCTATATCTTTTCTTTTAATGTCAGCGTAGCTCTTTTGTCGACTTTGGGCGGTTTTCAACCGTTGTTGAATTTGGATGATCTTCTCGGTAGTTTCTTGTATAATCTCTGGACCCGTAATCTGTCTATCCCCCACTTCACTCCAACAAATCGGAGACCTGCACTTTCTACCATAAAGTGCTTCAAACGGCGCCATCTCAATGCTTGAATGGTAGCTGTTGTTGTAGGAAAATTCTGCTAACGGTAGATGTCGATCCCAACTGTTTCCAAAATCAATAACACATGTTCGTAGCATGTCTTCAAGCGTTTGTATCGTCCTTTTGCTCTGCCCATCAGTTTGTGGATGATAGGCAGTACTCATATCTAGACGAGTTCCTAATGCTTGCTGTAATGTCTGCCAGAATCTTGAAATAAATCTGCCATCCCTATCAGAGATAATAGAGATTGGTATTCCATGTCTGGAGATGACTTCCTTCAAATACAGTCGTGCTAACTTCACCATCTTGTCATCTTCTCTTATTGGCAGGAAGTGTGCTGATTTGGTGAGACGATCAACTATTATCCAAATAGTATCAAAACCACTTGCAGTCCTTGGCAATTTAGTGATGAAATCTATGGTAATGTTTTCCCATTTCCATTCTGGGATTTCGGGTTGTTGAAGTAGACCTGATGGTTTCTGATGCTCAGCTTTGACCTTAGAACACGTCAAACATTCTCCTACGTATTTAGAAACATCAGCTTTCATACCCGGCCACCAAAAATGTTTCTTGAGATCCTTGTACATCTTCCCCGTTCCAGGATGTATTGAGTATCTGGTTTTATGAGCTTCTCTAAGTACCATTTCTCTCATATCTCCAAATTTTGGTACCCAAATCCTTTCAGCCCTATACCGGGTTCTGTCTTCCCGAATATTAAGATGCTTCTCCGATCCTTTGGGTATTTCATCCTTTAAATTTCCCTCTTTTAAAACTCCTTGTTGCGCCTCCTTTATTTGAGTAGTAAGGTTATTATGAATCATTATATTCATAGATTTTACTCGAATGGGTTCTCTGTCCTTCCTGCTCAAGGCATCGGCTACCACATTTGCCTTCTCCGGGTGGTAACGAATCTCAAAGTCGTAATCATTCAATAATTCAATCCACCTACGCTGCGTCATATTCAGTTGTTTCTGATTAAATATGTGTTGAAGACTTTTGTGGTCGGTATATATAATACTTTTGACCCCATATAAGTAGTGCCTCCAAGTTTATAATGCAAAAACAACCGCGCCTAATTCCAAATCATGCGTCGTATAATTTTGTTCGTGAATCTTCAATTGTCTAGACGCATAAGCAATCACCTTCGTTCGTTGCATTAATACACAACCGAGACCTTGCTTTGATGCGTCACAATAAATCTCAAAATCATCATTCCCTTCAGGCAATGACAATATAGGTGCCGTAGTTAGCTTTTTCTTCAATAATTGAAATGCTTTCTCTTGTTCATCATTCCATTCAAATTTCTTCCCTTTATGCGTTAATGCAGTCAAGGGTTTTGCTATTCTGGAAAAGTCTTGGATGAACCTTCTGTAGTAACCAGCTAGTCCTAAAAACTGGCGTATGTGTTTCGGAGTTTTCGGGGTTTCCTACTTTTCAACAGTTTCTATCTTTGCCGGATCCACCTTAATACCTTCTTTGTTCACTATGTGACCGAGGAATTGAACTTCTTCCAACCAAAATGCACACTTTGAAAACTTAGCGTACAATTCTTCCTTCCTCAATACTTCTAACACCTTTCTCAAATGTTCACCGTGTTCTTGGTCATTCTTTGAGTAAATAAGTATGTCATCAATGAAAACAATGACAAACTTGTCAAGGTATGGTCCACACACTCGGTTTATAAGGTCCATGAACACAGCTGGTGCATTAGTTAAACCAAACGGCATGACCATAAACTCGTAATGACCGTAACGTGTTCTGAAAGCAGTCTTTGGAATATCATCTTCTTTCACCCGCATTTGATGATACCCGGAACGTAAGTCAATCTTTGAATAAACAGACGAGCCTTGTAGTTGATCAAATAAGTCGTCAATTCTCGGTAGTGGGTAGCGGTTCTTGATGGTAAGTTTGTTCAACTCTCGGTAGTCGATACACAACCTGGATGTACCATCTTTCTTCTCGACAAACAAAACAGGAGCTCCCCACGGTGATGTGCTTGGTCGAATGAAACCACGCTCTAAAAGTTCTTGTAATTGGCTTTGCAGTTCTTTCATCTCGCTGAGTTCGAGTCTGTAAGGAGCACGAGCTATTGGTGCAGCTCCTGGTACAAGATCTATTTGAAATTCAACAGATCGATGTGGGGGTAATCCCGGTAATTCTTTCGAAAATACATCGGGAAATTCTTTTGCAACGGGAACATCATTGATGCTCTTTTCTTCAGTTTGTACTTTCTCGACGTGTGCTAGAATAGCATAGCAACCTTTTCTTATTAGTTTTTGTGCCTTCAAATTACTAATAAGATGTAGCTTCGTGTTCCCCTTTTCTCCGTACACCATTAAGGGTTTTCCTTTTTGTCGTATAATGCGAATTGCATTTTTGTAACAAACGATCTTTGCTTTCACTTCTTTCAACCAGTCCATACCGATTATCACATCAAAACTCCCTAACTCTACTGGTATCAAATCAATCTTAAATGTTTCGCTAACCAGTTTAATTTCTCGATTCCGACATATATTATCTGCTGAAATTAATTTACCATTTGCTAATTCGAGTAAAAATTTACTATCCAAAGGCGTCAATGGACAACTTAATTTAGCACAAAAATCTCTACTCATATAGTTTCTATCCGCACCCGAATCAAATAAAACGTAAGCAGATTTATTGTCAATAAGAAACGTACCCGTAACAAGCTCCGGGTCTTCCTGTGCCTCTGCCGCATTAATATTGAAAACTCTTCCGCGGCCTTGTCCATTCGTGTTCTCCTGGTTCGGGCAATTTCTAATAATGTGGCCCGGTTTTCCACATTTATAACAAACTACATTGGCATAACTTGCTCCGACACTACTTGCTCCTCCATTACTCGTTCCGACACCATTTCTTCCTTTCGTTCTATTAACCCCTGGTCCGTAGACCTCACACTTCGCCGTGCTATGACCATTTCTTTTACACTTGTTGCAAAATTTGGTGCAGAACCCCGAGTGATACTTTTCACACCTTTGGCATAGCTGCTTCTGATTGTTGTTGTTGTTGCGGTTATTATTGTTGTTGGGATGATTGTTGTAGTTGCTGTTGTTGTTGTTGTTGTTGTTGTTGTTGTTGTTGTTGTTGTTGTTGTTGGGCCGTTTGTTGTAGTTGCGATTGTTGGGATAATTGTTGCGATTATTGTTGTAATTGCTGTTGTTGTTGTATTGGTGATTCTTATCACCGTTTTCCTCCCACTTTCTTTTGACTTGCTTTACATTGGCCTCTTCAGCAGTCTGTTCTTTAATTCTTTCTTCAATCTGGTTCACTAGTTTGTGAGCCATTCTACATGCCTGTTGTATGGAGACGGGCTCGTGTGAACTTATATCTTCTTGGATTCTTTCCGGTAATCCTTTCACAAACGCGTCGATCTTCTCTTCCTCATCTTCGAATGCTCCCGGACACAATAGGCACAATTCTGTGAATCGTCTTTCGTACGTGGTAATATCAAATCCTTGGGTTCGTAACCCTCTAAGTTCTGTCTTGAGCTTATTGACCTCGGTTCTAGGACGGTACTTCTCGTTCATCAAGTGCTTGAATGCTGACCACGGTAGTGCGTACGCATCATCTTGTCCCACTTGCTCTAGATAGGTATTCCACCATGTTAACGCAGAACCTGTGAAGGTATGCGTAGCGTACTTCACTTTGTCCTCTTCAGTACACTTACTTATGGCAAACACTGATTCGACCTTCTCGGTCCACCGTTTCAATCCGATCGGTACTTCGGTTCCATCAAATTCCAAAGGGTTTGCAGGCAGTGAATTCTTTGTAGGTGCATCCTACACGATTTCCTGTACTGCCAGATCTAATGTTATTGTTGGTATGTAGCGCAACCTGTACTGCAGCTATGTTTGAAGCTATAAAAGTACGGAATTCCTCTTCATTCATATTCACGGTGTGTCGAGTAGTCGGTGCCATTTCCTTCAAAATAGTCAAATGGAACAAGTTAATCATACAGAATATTAAGAGTAGTTAATAGTATTTCGTAGCATAATATGAACTCATTTATAAAAGCTTTTTCTTCATATTAGCGTTTTATAAGTTTAAATTCGGGTAGTACCTACCCGTTAAGTTCATACTTAGTAGCTAATATACAATTCAACTACTACAATTCTATATGAAAAACTGATTATAATAATATTTCGCGTTCAAACTTTTACACGATATTTTACAAACTTTCAATACCGCTTATTTTACATATAGCATGAAATATAGCACACACTAAATTTGATACAAGATGGTTGTGAAGATAATTCTAGCTAGTACACAAGTCGTTCAGCAAAGGCAATAAAGACACGTAATTCATACGTCCAGAAACAAGTCATGCATTCTGGTTTTACTAGGATTACTTCCCATCCTTGGTCTTGTGGAACATAACCGTTATGGCCGTTGATAAGACAGCGTGTTGTAACGTCGTCAAAGGGACGAGGGTTACGTAATGTCCAACAGTCCAGTAACAATCTAAAAACCTCATTTCTTACCCCAATTACCGACTCCGTCACTTGTGGGAACGTTTTGTTTAATAGCTGTAGCCCGATGTTCTTTTTCTCACTTTGGTGAGAAGCGAACATTACTAACCCGTAAGCATAGCATGCTTCTTTATGTTGCATGTTAGCCGCTTTTTCTAAATCATGAAGTCCTATATTCGGATACATTGAGTCAAAATAATTTCTTAACCCGTTGCGTAAAATAGCATTTAGGTTCCCCGCAATATATGCGTCAAAATAAACACATCGTAACTTATGGGTTTCCCAATGTGATATCCCCCATCTTTCAAACGAAAGTCTCTTATAAACCAAGACATTCTTGGAACGTTCTTCGAATGTCTTACAAACTGATCTCGCCTTAAATAGTTGTGCCGAGGAATTCTGACCGACTCTAGACAAGATTTCATCAATCATGTCTCCGGGTAGGTCTCTTAAAATATTGGGTTGTCTATCCATTTTGTGTTTTTATACTGTAAAATAGACAAGTGTTAGATTCATAAAAAAAAAATACTTATTAATACAAGCAATTTTTACATATATCATAAAGCATAAGCACACTATATTACATATATTACACCATACGAATACAACTATCTTATTCCGACTCGCTTGTTTCTTCTTCTTCGGTTTTGGTTCGTTTTGCCAAGTTTCTAGGGATATATGATGTTCCCGTAATACGAGCCGTCGTTTTCCACATTGGTTTAGAAAAACCTGGTGGTTTAGAGGTTCCTGGGTCATTGTTACAACTTAAGGACTTCGGGGGTTGACGATACATATAAAGTTCGGGGTTGGAATTAGATTTCTCTATTTTTATACCCTTTCCCTTATTATTTTCTTTTGCCTTTTTAAATTCAGTTGGGGTAATTTCTATAACATCATCGGAATTCTCGTCGGAATCCGATTCATCGGAGAATTGGTAATCCTCCCAATATTTTGCTTCCTTGGCGGAAACACCATTGACCATAATTAACCTTGGTCGGTTGGTTGAGGATTTTCTGTTACTTAACCATTTTATTATTTCCCCCACCGGTTCTATTTCTTCATCCGGTTCCGATTCTTCTTCCGGTTCCGATTCTTCTTCCGGTTCCGACTCTTCTTCCGGTTCCTCTTCGGGAACTTGTGAATCAGTCCACGAATCATTCCAATTTACATTTGACTCTTCATTATTATTAGGTGAGTCAATGGGACTTGTTCTAGAGGTAGACATCTATCACATAATATCAAACGCGTTAAGAGATTAATATATCACATAATATTCACATGTTAAAAATATATAGTTTCCAACAAAATTTGTTAAGCAATCATTTTTCAAGTAAACACGGTCGAAGTCCAGACTCACTAATGCATCCTACCAAACTCGATAAGACACACTAATGCAAAATTCTGGTTCTCTAAGACCAACGCTCTGATACCAACTGAAATGTCCCGTTCTTATTGATTAAAACGTTCCATATTAATTGATTTCGTTGCGAGGTTTTGACCTCTATATGAGACGTTTTTCAAAGACTGCATTCATTTTAAAACAAACCATAACCTTTATTTCATCAATAAAGGTTTAAAAAGCTTTACGTAGATTATCAAATAATGATAATCTAAAATATCCTGTTTACACACGACCATTACATAATGGTTTACAATACAAATATGTTACAACAAAATAAGTTTCTTGAATGCAGTTTTTACACAATATCATACAAGCATGGACTCCAAATCTCGTCCTTATTTAAGTATATGACAGCGGAAGCTCTTAATAATCACCTGAGAATAAACATGCTTAAAACGTCAACAAAAATATTGGTGAGTTATAGGTTTAACCTATATATATCAAATCATAATAATAGACCACAAGATTTCATATTTCAATACACATCCCATACATAGAGATAAAAATCATTCATATGGTGAACACCTGGTAACCGACATTAACAAGATGCATATATAAGAATATCCCCATCATTCCGGGACACCCTTCGGATATGATATAAATTTCGAAGTACTAAAGCATCCGGTACTTTGGATGGGGTTTGTTAGGCCCAATAGATCTATCTTTAGGATTCGCGTCAATTAGGGTGTCTGTTCCCTAATTCTTAGATTACCAGACTTAATAAAAAGGGGCATATTCGATTTCGATAATTCAACCATAGAATGTAGTTTCACGTACTTGTGTCTATTTTGTAAATTATTTATAAAACCTGCATGTATTCTCATCCCAAAAATATTAGATTTTAAAAGTGGGACTATAACTCACTTTCACAGATTTTTACTTCGTCGGGAAGTAAGACTTGGCCACTGGTTGATTCACGAACCTATAACAATATATACATATATATATCAAAGTATGTTCAAAATATATTTACAACACTTTTAATATATTTTGATGTTTTAAGTTTATTAAGTCAGCTGTCCTCGTTAGTAACCTACAACTAGTTGTCCACAGTTAGATGTACAGAAATAAATCGATAAATATTATCTTGAATCAATCCACGACCCAGTGTATACGTATCTCAGTATTGATCACAACTCAAACTATATATATTTTGGAATCAACCTCAACCCTGTATAGCTAACTCCAACATTCACATATAGAGTGTCTATGGTTGTTCTGAAATATATATAGATGTGTCGACATGATAGGTCGAAACATTGTATACGTGTCTATGGTATCTCAAGATTACATAATATACAATACAAGTTGATTAAGTTATGGTTGGAATAGATTTGTTACCAATTTTCACGTAGCTAAAATGAGAAAAATTATCCAATCTTGTTTTACCCATAACTTCTTCATTTTAAATCCGTTTTGAGTGAATCAAATTGCTATGGTTTCATATTGAACTCTATTTTATGAATCTAAACAGAAAAAGTATAGGTTTATAGTCGGAAAAATAAGTTACAAGTCGTTTTTGTAAAGGTAGTCATTTCAGTCGAAAGAACGACGTCTAGATGACCATTTTAGAAAACATACTTCCACTTTGAGTTTAACCATAATTTTTGGATATAGTTTCATGTTCATAATAAAAATAATTTTCTCAGAATAACAACTTTTAAATCAAAGTTTATCATAGTTTTTAATTAACTAACCCAAAACAGCCCGCGGTGTTACTACGACGGCGTAAATCCGGTTTTACGGTGTTTTTCGTGTTTCCAGGTTTTAAATCATTAAGTTAGCATATCATATAGATATAGAACATGTGTTTAGTTGATTTTAAAAGTCAAGTTAGAAGGATTAACTTTTGTTTGCGAACAAGTTTAGAATTAACTAAACTATGTTCTAGTGATTACAAGTTTAAACCTTCGAATAAGATAGCTTTATATGTATGAATCGAATGATGTTATGAACATCATAACTACCTTAAGTTCCTTGGATAAACCTACTGGAAAAGAGAAAAATGGATCTAGCTTCAACGGATCCTTGGATGGCTCGAAGTTCTTGAAGCAGAATCATGACACGAAAACAAGTTCAAGTAAGATCATCACTTGAAATAAGATTGTTATAGTTATAGAAATTGAACCAAAGTTTGAATATGATTATTACCTTGTATTAGAATGATAACCTACTGTAAGAAACAAAGATTTCTTGAGGTTGGATGATCACCTTACAAGATTGGAAGTGAGCTAGCAAACTTGAAAGTATTCTTGATTTTATGTAACTAGAACTTGTAGAATTTATGAAGAACACTTAGAACTTGAAGATAGAACTTGAGAGAGATCAATTAGATGAATAAAATTGAAGAATGAAAGTGTTTGTAGGTGTTTTTGGTCGTTGGTGTATGGATTAGATATAAAGGATATGTAATTTTGTTTTCATGTAAATAAGTCTTGAATGATTACTCATATTTTTGTAATTTTATGAGATATTTCATGCTAGTTGCCAAATGATGGTTCCCACATGTGTTAGGTGACTCACATGGGCTGCTAAGAGCTGATCATTGGAGTGTATATACCAATAGTACATACATCTAAAAGCTGTGTATTGTACGAGTACGAATACGGGTGCATACGATTAGAATTGTTGATGAAACTGAACGAGGATGTCATTGTAAGCATTTTTGTTAAGTAGGAGTATTTTGATAAGTGTATTGAAGTCTTTAAAAAGTGTATAAATACATATTAAAACACTACATGTATATACATTTTAACTGAGTCGTTAAGTCATCGTTAGTCGTTACATGTAAGTGTTGTTTTGAAACCTTTAGGTTAACGATCTTGTTAAATGTTGTTAACCCAATGTTTATAATATCAAATGAGATTTTAAATTATTATATTATCATGATATTATCATGTATGAATATCTCTTAATATGATATATATACATTAAATGTCTTTACAACGATAATCGTTACATATATGTCTCGTTTAAAAATCATTAAGTTAGTAGTCTTGTTTTTACATATGTAGTTCATTGTTAATATACTTAATGATATGTTTACTTATCATAGTATCATGTTAACTATATATATATCCATATATATGTCATCATATAGTTTTTACAAGTTTTAACGTTCGTGAATCACCGGTCAACTTGGGTGGTCAATTGTCTATATGAAACATATTTCAATTAATCAAGTCTTAACAAGTTTGATTGCTTAACATGTTGGAAACATTTAATCATGCAAATATCAATCTCAATTAATATATATAAACATGGAAAAGTTCGGGTCACTACATATGGTGCCTTACGATCTTTATTAAGACTATAATATATTGTTGTAGAACTTAATCACGACTATTATAAATTGTAATTCCATAAGTTCGGGAACAAGACATGTATAAATACATGTAGGATACAAGGTAAGTTAGCTAGGATAAGGTTAGCATCCATTTTTATGAATCATGTCCGTAGCTAAAAATTAAGAAAAATATCCAATTTTGTTTTACCCATAATTTGTTCGTTACAAATCCGTTTTGAGTGATTCGAGTTGCCATGGTTTCGTATCGAACTCAAAATTATTAATCTTAATAGAAAAAGTATAGGTTTATAGTCTAAAATACAGGTTAGGTGTCAAATAAGAGAAGATAGTCATATCCGTCGTAAGAACGACATCTTGATGACCCTTTTGAAAAACATACTTCCACTTAGAGTTTAACCATGTATTTTGGATATATTTCCTATCCATATAAAATAAGATTTTTCACCAAAGGAAATCTTTTAATTCAAAGTTTAAGATAGGTTATTAAAATTAAACCCAAAATAGCCCCCGTTCGACTAAGACGGCGTATATTCGATTTTAAGGTGTTCTTCGTATTTACAAGTTTTATATCCTTATGTTAGCTTGACGTATAGTCATAATACATGTGTTGAAGTATTTTAAAAGTCAATTTAGAAGGATTAAGTTTATTTACAAATAATTTTAGAAATAATCTAAACTATGTTCTTGTTGTTATTAGTTATAACTCAAAATAAGATAGCTATATGAATATGAATCGAACGAGATTTTGAACAAAGCTATTACCTCAACTTACTAGGGTAAAGCTACTGGAAAAGATAGTAAATAATCTTTAGCTCAAAGGTAGCTTTGATGGTTTGAAATTCTTGAAGTAGAATCATGGAATCAACAAAAGTTTCAAGTAAGAAATCTATCTTGATTTAAGATAGTTATGATTATATGAATTGAACCAAAGCTTGAATAAGTTTATTACCTTGATTATAAGATGGAAATCTACTGATATGAAAGTAGGATTATGGATTCTAAAGAGTTGTGGAGTTGGATTGAAAGATTGGAAGTAAACTTGTACACTTGGAAGGTTATCTTGATATGTTCTTGATGAAGCTTTGTTATGTTGATTATAACTTGGATTTTTGAGACTAATACTTGCTGAATTGAATGGAGGTTTGAGAGAGTGTTTGAGTATGTGTTTAGAGAGTAAAATGATATAGTTAATTGAATAAAATGAATGGGTATATAACCCCTAAAATGGCGTGAACTATGGGGGGACAAAAACAAAATTCAAGTTTGTTATTTTGTATAAATTTCCATGCTAGCATCCAATTAAGGTTACCTCTCTTTGAGGGAAGAATCTAGGGCTGATTAGATGGTATTTTGATGTGTATATACCAATAGGATATACATCTAAGAGTTGTGTATGATACGGGTATACATACCGAATGAATACGAATAGAATTCTTGATAAAATTGAATGAGAAAATGAGTATAGCTATCTTTATTGAGTATAAATATATTGATATATGTTATTAAGTCTTTCAAAAGTGTATTAATACATATTAATACAATACATATACATATATTTTAATTTAGAAGTTATTACAACGCTAATCGTTATATATATGTATATAGTCTTGAAGTCTTTAAGTTAGTAATCTCATTTTATGTATATAACCAATTGTTATTATATGTAATGAGATACTTAAATATCATTTTATCAAATCATAAGTATATATATCCATATATACATCATTATATAATTATTTCGAGTTATGACGTTCGTGAATCGTCAGACAGACTGGGTGGCTAAACATTTGTATAAAATTCATTTCAAATAACCAAGTCTTAATGAGTTTGATTGCTTAACATGTTGGAAACATTAATTATGTAAATATTAATCTTCTATATATTAGCGGAAAAATCTGGGTCGTTACATGTACTGTATTTAAAATCTTGTGGTCTATCAAAATGATGAATTTTATTGTTTACTATAAACCTATGAACTCACCAACCTTTTGGTTGACACTTTTAAAACATGTTTATTCTCAGGTAATAAAGAAATCTTCCACTGTACATTTGCTCATTTTAAAGATATTACATGGAGTTGTTCATGGCATATAGAGGTCAATACCTCGCAATGGGACCAGCTGTTGAAGACTTCGTCCAGGTGGATTAGGACGGGTCACTACAGGTGGTATCAGAGCGGTGGTCTTAGGGAACCAGGTCTTGCATTAGTGTGTCTAACTGATAGTTGTTTAGATGCATTAGTGGGTCTGGACTTCGACCGTGTCTGCATGTCAAAAGTTTTGCTTATCATTTAGTGTCGAAAATTATTTGTTTATCATCCTTAAAGTCTAGACACGTCTTACTGCCTCTATTGCATAGACAATGTATATATAAATTCATATCTTAGCGCATCTGTTATTGTTACCTTTGCCTGACAGCTTTCGTAGATTCCCCCGTAACTTATGGTATTTTAGTATTATATATGCATATGTAAATTATGTATTGCCGGGTACTAGTCTACATCCTATAATCTATTTCTTATTGAAAATCCTTCATCTACTCGTACGAGATGAATCCCTCAACCAGTTCCAGTCCCTCAGATTTCGATAGCTATTCCGATAGTTATTCCGACAGCTATTCCGATATAGATTTTCACTCGAGCTCCGAAAGCAGTGTGATTGGGATGAACCAACCAATTAGCCATCACCTATTTTGGATGAAATGGGGATGGGTTCATAGTCAACTAAACCAATGGAGATAAGAAGAAAACGATCCTTTCCATCCATCGATTTTCCCTCTTGACGAAGAACCTGAAGCACTTACCGGCGAACCTGTCCGAAACAACATTTTCTCTTTCATTTCCATAGTATCTCGTCATGATTATATACTATCTCAGATTCTAAATCTTATTCATCCGCTCGTTCGTACCGACAATTATCCCGGTGTAATAGAAGAAGTCAACGAGCTTCGCGCCCGAGTTGTAGCCTTGGAAAATATGGTGCAAAAAATACCAGCTTCAGCAACATCAACAGCACCAACAGTACCATCAATAACAGCACCCGTACCATCAATAACACACGCCTCAACATCTCATTCTGTACCTCAATTATAATCATCATACTACGTATCATTCTACATTAATTATCTTCGTTCGACATGGCGATTATGTAATCTCTAATGTTTTAGAGATTATATATCCTTGTTCTAACAGTAAATCAAATGAGTCTAATATCATATTGACTCATTAAATCTATGATTAAATCTGAAGAAAATATATATGTATATATATTTTCATAAATATTGTAATTAAAAATTCTTTCGTACAAACTGTTCATGGTGAAAATATTTTAACGGGTAGGTAATACCCGAGGAATATTTAGATTTCCACATTAATAAGTACACTGTACATTCTTTCAAATCTAATTCAACAGTCATTTACTATACTATTTACAACCACCAATATACGTATCCGTTCACCGCAGAATAACCATTTTCATTCAATTTCATATTTGGATTTTGATCTTTCAGAATTCAACAAGTGGCATAATGAAGAAAACATTGGACAAAATAAAATTCGTTAGAAACAAACAAATTAACTATGAGAAATTTTGTTAAGAATCCACGCTAACAAAATTCTAGCTAACTGTTCCTAGCTAACTGTTAATTTCTTATTACATTTAATTATCGCAAATTATTTATCGCAATTTTAATTCCTGCAATTTTATTTATCGTCATTTAAATTCTGTTATTTATTTTACGCACTTTATTTATGGTCATTTAAATACTGTTATTTACGCATTTTAAATATCGGGACACGTATACAATGTTTTGACATATCATATTGATGCATCTATATATATTATTTGGAATAACCATAGACACTCTATATGCGGTAATGATCGAGTTAGCTATACAGGGTTGAGGTTAATTCTAAATAATATATACTTTGAGTTGTGATCGAGTCTGAGACATGTATGAAGGTATTTCGTATGCCCGAGAGACATATTAAATTAATGTGGCTAATGTGTTATGATCCAAGTCGGGTCATACCCAATAACAAACTTACCGACACCTTATTTGTATTTGATTTTAACGATTGGTTCATTGATCAAATACGCGACACTTGAACTTTAAGAAAAATGGTTTTCTGAAATGTTACTTGATGTGTATATATATAAATTATGGAATAATTTATATAATAAGAGTTCAATTATTTATAGGTTAAATAATTGATTTTGTTATGTTACATTTTATAAAAACTTGGTTATTCTATATATAAATGTACATAACAAATGTATATGGAAGATTTATAAAAGAGTTTTATAAAAATTTAACTTATAAAACTTATTTTATAAATCAAATGAAGTAGTGGCATTGGGAATTAGACTCACATGCTCCTTGGCTTTGATTCCTTGACCACCACTTTCTCAATTCCATATACAAGTAACATGACTCTTGGAAAAACACATACATGCAAATATACTTCAAAAAAACTGCACAAAAAGCTTCATAATCAGCTGCTGCTGCCGTGGGGGTTTTGGAGCACAAAGGGGTTCATAAATTTGGTTTTTGCAAGTATAATTCAAGTGTTAAAAATCCTAACCAAAGTACAAGGTGTTGGTGCAAAGTTTGGGGTATAACTACTTGAGGTTTCATAGTTTTGGAGCTCCATTCATCATCATCTTCATCATCATCTACCAACAAGCTAGGAGAAGGTATAAACACTTTTCTTACTTGTAGTTTGTAAGCATGTTTCATAACTTGATCCTAATTGGGTTTTAACTTTAAAAGGTTAAAGATATACAAGTTCATAAATGGTAATTAACATGCTTCCGCTTTAATTTGGTTCTTAAAATGTTCTATGTATTTTGAAACTTGTTAAAACCCAACAATGGTATCAGAGCCGAAGTTGTTGAAATATGCTTCGAGATGATTTTTGGACTCACCATAACTTTGCATTTTATGTACATGCATGATTGTAAAATGCAAAAAATTTATGGTTTTGGGTGGGTTTATGGTTAGGCCGAATTCAAGGACACCCAAAATGGGTTTTGGGTTGTTCCATTTTGGTCATATTTGTTGTATGTTAAAGTTCACAATCAAGCCTTGACCTTATGTTTGAATGGTTGCATGTTTGGTTGAATTAATCTATTCATTTGGTATGTAATATTAATTCATTCATGTGGTTGTAATATTCATGTAATTTGGTTTGTAATAATTGTTCTTTTGGTTATGTAATTTATTTTTACATTTGGTATGTAAAATAGAATAAGTTGTAATTTCATTTTCTAGATAAAAATGTATTAGGATACATATTTTGTAAAATGATGAAGACTTGAAGAACACATGAAGGAGCATTTGGATGCAAGATTAAGTGGGAGGTTAAAACCTCTTACTTTGTGTTATTACCCTTAACCGGTGGCATTTGTTTTCGGCTAAACAAATGTCTACCAAAAATGGCTTGATTGTGAACATATGATTTTGCATGCATGGTTGTTTTGTATGATTATGTGGATTGTATGATTGTATGCTACAAGTTAATCACACAAGTTAACAACAAACTAAATGGCAATTTAAATTGGTTAAAATTGACATTATTAACGACATGCAAAACGTCAATTTAAATGGTTAAATTAAAAACGGCTAAAAGGACATTAATAAACGGTTATTAAGATCATCATATATAAAATGGTTTATATCATGTAATTGGTTTAAATTACATAACATGAAAATGGTTTTTCATAAGTACCATGCACTAAATGCATGTTGGTGTATGGTGCAAAAGTTTTCTCAAACTAGAATTAACGAAAACTCAAAATCCCTTTCACTAACAAGGTAAACAAGTTAAACGCCATCCTATTGTGTGACACTTAAAAGTATTAGGGAACTCATGATGGGATAAAGGTCACCTAACCATTATGAGCAAACTAATATGATTAAGGTAAATTTCGCACGCTTGTGGGATAAAGGTCACCTAACCACATGTATGTTAAATTTACAAGTCTATACAAGTAGGACGACTTGATTTGGAAATCATGAACTTAGGGTCACCGAAGCATGAGGAACAAATAGGCGTTGATGGGATAAATATGCCATGCAAAAGGATTGCATGATCCCATAACTTAGAAGTTGCAAATGGATTGCAATTGTCATATAATGACTACCTAGCTAAATCAAATTGCGGGATAAAGGTCACCTAACCGAAATTTGGTTTACCGTTGGATTCTAGAATTTAATAATCCAATTTGATTTAAAGGGTATTGAATGTTAAATTAAAATCGATACTTAAACGAACTTTGTTAAATTTTGTAGATGGCCGCCAATAACAACAACAACATTCCAAACGCACCACTTAACCTAAACCACCTATCATTAAGGTCTCTCTTAGAGAAAGACAAACTCAACCATACAAACTTTATGGATTGGTTCCGCAATCTTCGGATTGTCCTCAAACAAGAGGATAAAATGTATGTGCTTGAGGACCCCATTCCCGATCAACCGGATGAGAGTGATGTGGAGGCAATGGCCTCTTACGATAAGTATTGCCACGACTCCCTTCAAGTCTCATGCTTAATGCTTGGGACTATGATACCCGAACTCCAAAAGGATTTCGAGCACCATAGTGCATACGACATGATAACGCAATTGAAGGAGATGTTTCTCCAACAAGCGCGTGTCGAGCGCTTCGAAACGGTTCGGGCGCTACATGCTTGTCGTATGGACGATACCCAATCGGTTTCATCTTACGTACTCAAGATGAAAAGCCTTATCGATCGTGCTAACCGTCTAAACCTAAACATATCAAATGAGTTAGCCACCGATCTTATCCTTAACTCCCTATCAAAAAGGTTTGATCAATTTGTAATTAATTACAATATGAATGGGATGGATAAGAGCATAGGTGAGCTTCACGGTATGCTTAGAACGGCCGAAACTAGCATGGGTAAAAGGGCTTTACCCGTGTTAGCAATCGATCAAGGTGGATCCAAAAGTAACACCTCTAAGCCAAAGGTGGCTAAGAGAAAAGGACCCGCCCATCAAGGCAAAGGGAAGGGGAAGATGGTTACCCCAACCATCAAAAAGGCTAAGAAGCAAAAGGTAGCCGAGAAGGCAAACCCCAAGGAAGACCCATGTTTCGGTTGCGGTGAAATAGGTCATTGGAAACGAAACTGTCCGGTCTATCTTAAGGAGTTGAAGGACAAGAGGGATGCAGGGCAAACCTCAGGTAATACATATATGGTATATATAGAGCTTAGTATTACTTCTTCTAATACATGGGTATTAGACACTGGATGTGGAACTCACATTTGCAATTCATTGCAGGGGTTCAAAAGAAGTAGCAAGCAAACGGGAACATCAAGTCTCTACATGGGTAATGGAGCCAAAGTGCAAGTGAAGGCTCAAGGAGACTTTGTGTTAAAGCTTCCAAGTGGCTTGGAACTTATTTTGAATGATGTTTTGTATGCACCCGACTTATGTCGAAACATTATTTCTGTTTCCCGTTTGAAACAATGTGGTTTTAATCCTAATTTTGTTAATGATGATATCCACTTTTATTTAGATAATGTATTCTATTTCAAGGCTTCACCTTCAAATGGAATTTATGAATTGGTTCACGATGACACATTATCTAGTAGCTCAATGTACCATACAAGCACCAAGAAACTCAAAAGGGATTTGAGTGATTCCTACTTATGGCATTGTCGCCTTGGTCACATAAACAAGAACCGAATACATACACTTCAAAAGAGTGGACTTTTGAAATCAAATGAAATGGATTCGTTTGAAGTATGTGAATCTTGTTTACAAGGCAAGATGACTAAAGCACCTTTCAAAGGGACTTATGAAAGGGCTAAAGATTTATTGGGATTAATACATTCGGATGTATGTGGACCCTTCAAACCCATGACTAGGAATGGTGAAAGATACTTTGTTACTTTCATTGATGACTTTAGTCGTTTCGGATATGTCTACTTATTAAGACACAAGGACGAAACGTTTGAAGCATTCAAAGAATATCAAAACGAAGTACAAAATCAACTCAATAGGACAATTAAGGTACTTCGTACCGATAGAGGAGGTGAATACCTAAGCGATGCCTTCCAAGATCATCTTAGGAGTTGTGGGATTATCTCACAACTTACTCCACCCGGAACACCCCAACTTAATGGAGTTTCCGAAAGGAGGAACCGAACCCTAATGGATATGGTTCGATCTATGATGGCAAGAAGCTCATTGCCTCTATCATTTTGGGGTTATTGTCTAAGCTCCGCAGTTCGTATTTTAAATATGGCCCCAACCAAGAAAGTGGAACGAACTCCTCATGAGATGTGGTTTGGAAAACCTCCTTCTCTTTCATACTTGAAAGTATGGGGATGTGAAGCTTATCCTAAGCGTTATGTAGCAAATAAGCTACATGCTCGATCCACAAAGTGTATCTTCATAGGATATCCCAAAGATGACATGGGATATTACTTCTATGATCCATCCGAGCAAACGGTATTTGTTGCTCGAAAGGCAGAATTCCTTGAAACCAAGTTCCTTATGGAAGGTGATGGTGAAAGGAAGATAGATCTTGTAGAGGTACAAGATCAAGCCGATGATACACAATTGGTTGACACTAGTACTCAACATAAGGATGTTGAAGATGATCAAGTGGATGATCAAAATACACAAGACGTTCGAAGATCTAGTAGGATTAGTAATCCTCCCGAGAGATATGGGTTTCTCGTGGATGGTTGCTATACGGTTGATTTGGATGAACCAACAAACTACCAAGATGCTTTATCGAGGATTGATAAAGACAAATGGCAGGAAGCCATGAACGCCGAGATGCAATCCATGTATGAAAACCAAGTGTGGGAACTTGTTGAGCAACCTCCTAGCTCTAAGCTAGTTGATTGCAAATGGCTTTTCAAAATGAAAACCGACATACATGGAAACTTGGATACATATAAAGCTAGACTTGTTGCAAAAGGTTTCACTCAAACTCAAGGGGTTGATTATGATGAAACTTTTTCGCCTGTGGCAATGCTAAAGTCCATTAGGATATTATTTGCCATTGCTGCTCACTACGACTATGAAATATGGCAAATGGATGTCAAAACCGCTTTCCTAAATGGATATCTTATGGAAGATGTCTATATGGTCCAGCCTGAAGGTTTTGTTGATCCAAAATATCCTAAAAGTGTATGCAAGTTAAAGAAGTCAATCTACGGATTGAAACAAGCATCCAGAATGTGGAATCATCGTTTTAATGAGGAAGCCCAGAAATTTGGCTTCATTAAAAATGGTGATGAAGCTTGTGTATATAAGAAAGCTAGTGGGAGCACTATCATGTTCCTTGTGCTATATGTGGATGATATATTATTATTTGGGAATGATATTACCACAATGCAAGGAGTCAAAACTTGGCTAAAGAGTTGCTTCTCCATTAAGGATCTTGGAGATGCACAATACATATTGGGGATAGGGATCTATAGGAATAGATCCAAGAGATTGATAGGTTTAAGTCAAAGTACATACATTGATAAAGTCTTGAAAAGGTTCAAGATGGAAAACTCTAAGAGAGGTTTGGTACCTATTCAAAAGGGAACCGTTCTCAGTTCATCTCAGTGTCCTGCCACGAAAGATGAACAAGAGAGAATGAAGAAAGTCCCATACGCATCTGCTATTGGGTCTATCATGTATGCAATGATATGTACTAGACCGGATGTGTCATGCGCTCTAAGCTTGACAAGTAGATACCAGAACAACCCAGGAAACAGTCATTGGATTGCTGTTAAAAGCATATTGAAATACCTTAGGAGGACTAAGGATATGTTTCTAATATATGGGTCTGGTGAGGAGGAACTCGCTGTAAAAGGTTACGTGGACGCGAGTTTCCAAACTGATCGAGATGACTCTCGATCACAATCCGGTTATGTCTTCATGTTAAATGGTGGTGCGGTCTCTTGGAAGAGTTCGAAACAGGAGGTTGTTGCGTTATCCACTACAGAGTCGGAGTACATTGCCGCCTCACTGGCAGCTCAGGAAGCTGCATGGATGAAGAAATTCATCGACGACTTAGGAGTGGTCCCTTCCATTCAGGACCCTCTTGAGATCTTTTGTGACAACGAGGGTGCGATTGCTCAAATCAAGGAACCTCGTGCTCATCAAAAGACTCGTCACATTGAGCGGAGATTCAACTACATCAGGGATGAGGTTGAAAAGGGAAAGATATGTATTCACAAAGTTCACACAGATCAAAATGTTGCGGATCCACTCACGAAGCTTTTATATGGGCCAAAACATGAGGGACATGTTTGTGCATTAGGGCTTCGATATTCTAGTGATTGGATATGATCTATTTTATGTATTGTACCGGAACGAAATTATTCAAACTCATTAATATAACTATGGTGCTAATTTATTTGAGTTATGTTCCTAATTTTGCATATTTCATCCATGAATAAGCAATTATTCTGAATTTCCGTAGTCGATCACATTTGTGGGAACAAGTGTGAGGTTTAGATTATTATGAACTCGGATTGGTATACATTCATAGGTTGAATGTGGGGCAAGGTTGCAACCAAGGTTCATAGATATTTGTGGGAAACAAATATTGGAAGACCCGCTCTCAAGAATTACTGTATAGAGCCTTTGTGGTTGATCACATGTAATCTTGAGTAAAGGCGAATATCATTGTATCCTCTGACCTGAGATACATATTGGGTTCGGATATTCACCAAGTACTGTGCCTTGATTCTTTCCTTCGCTATTCTGAAACATGGTAGTACATAAGGAAGAACTCAGGTATATTACAAAGTGTATATCTAGGACGTATGTAGTCAAGATGGAATTTGTCCCTCTTATTCGTTGAGAGTCAGATGTCTAAGGCCTGAAAAGTTAAATCTATAAGAGAGTGATCACTCTGTATCTCTTGGATTTAACATGACATCTAGGACGAAAGGATATATTGAAAGATTCACCTAAATCATATTCGAGATGGGAACTCGAAAGAGATGATGTTATTGAATGGCACAAAGTCATAACATAATAGGGGTGATGGACGGTGTGTTAGGCTGTATCCATCACTTGCATTAATTTCTTATGTTTCTCGTGCAAGTGGGAGATTGAAGGTATTTCGTATGCCCGAGAGACATATTAAATTAATGTGGCTAATGTGTTATGATCCAAGTCGGGTCATACCCAATAACAAACTTACCGACACCTTATTTGTATTTGATTTTAACGATTGGTTCATTGATCAAATACGCGACACTTGAACTTTAAGAAAAATGGTTTTCTGAAATGTTACTTGATGTGTATATATATAAATTATGGAATAATTTATATAATAAGAGTTCAATTATTTATAGGTTAAATAATTGATTTTGTTATGTTACATTTTATAAAAACTTGGTTATTCTATATATAAATGTACATAACAAATGTATATGGAAGATTTATAAAAGAGTTTTATAAAAATTTAACTTATAAAACTTATTTTATAAATCAAATGAAGTAGTGGCATTGGGAATTAGACTCACATGCTCCTTGGCTTTGATTCCTTGACCACCACTTTCTCAATTCCATATACAAGTAACATGACTCTTGGAAAAACACATACATGCAAATATACTTCAAAAAAACTGCACAAAAAGCTTCATAATCAGCTGCTGCTGCCGTGGGGGTTTTGGAGCACAAAGGGGTTCATAAATTTGGTTTTTGCAAGTATAATTCAAGTGTTAAAAATCCTAACCAAAGTACAAGGTGTTGGTGCAAAGTTTGGGGTATAACTACTTGAGGTTTCATAGTTTTGGAGCTCCATTCATCATCATCTTCATCATCATCTACCAACAAGCTAGGAGAAGGTATAAACACTTTTCTTACTTGTAGTTTGTAAGCATGTTTCATAACTTGATCCTAATTGGGTTTTAACTTTAAAAGGTTAAAGATATACAAGTTCATAAATGGTAATTAACATGCTTCCGCTTTAATTTGGTTCTTAAAATGTTCTATGTATTTTGAAACTTGTTAAAACCCAACAATGTATATAATGGGTCATAACATGTATTAATTAATTCGAATATTATATATATGAATTGTTGAACTATTAATTGTAGACTACTAACTGTGGACTAATAACATTGGACAATTAAAATGAATTAAAATATTGATTATAACATATGAAACTAAACATTTCTTCAAGTTTGCCACTTGATTTCATCTTAAACCTCATTTGTAATCTTACCGATTACAATCTGGGTTCAAACCTTTCACAAATCTTGAAAACACTTCAATCGAGAAGATGAACCAAGTGCACTTCATCTACGAAAGAAAAGATTTATGCATATAGTTATGAACCTGAAAACACTCGGAACCTGAGTAAACGTTTAACACATATCTGCGCTAGTTCCTTTGGTATTGTTATTACAGAAAATAGCATTGCAATTCTTTTTCACAATAGTCAGTTTTGTCACAGCTCTAGCAAGTCAACTTTGAATTTTTCCTTCGAAACAACCTTATTATAACCTTGATATATACGTTGTCTTTTCGCCTTCGTTACCGGGGAACTGTTTATATCCCACCACATTAACAGTAAACGTACCAGCAACTTCACTACTCTTTGGCGTAAGTCACTTCGATAAATCACTATATTTATTCATTAATACCCTATCATATACTCATCCGCATCTTGTAACGAGAACTGCCATACCAATTACCGGGAATCAGCAATCAGTATTTTGAATCTCGCAGCGTTTCTACATCTATATGTATACATATAACATTTATCTCTAAGAATTATGATCTTTCATTCTGAAATTCTGAAAAGCACTCAGTCTACGAATCAATACTCCAAATTTTGAAAAGAAAAAAAAACTGAATGAAGCAGCAAAAACTGTAAACGACCTTAACGGCCAAAAGTTTAATGATAAAAAATAATATGTTGGCAAAGCTCAGAAAAAGAGAAGGTTTGGAATTGGAAAGCGAATTGAGCAAATCATGAAGGAGGCTGTGGACAAATCACAAAGACTAAACCTGCCTTCAAAGAATCCAAATAATTCAGTATCTACTGAAGTCATTAACGAATACCTTGCTTCTGACACTACGCTTTTACGAATAAATTATCTCCATGATCCAGCGATATTAGAAATTCTAAGATATCATTGTATCTTTCATTATAGATATCCTCAATATTTCTGAAGATATCTTCATAAATATTCTCGTCCGATATTAATTATCTCTCCGCGCTATCTATGTTACATCATAAAAGAAACTATTTTAGTTTTTAAATTCTGAAACCTTTACGTTTAAAATATGAATGATTTTGAAGTAGTGTTGGAAATTGATGCATGAGTTAGTATAATATAATGACACTTGATCAACGTGATTCTATTACAGTAAGTCATGCTGAGTTTCTAATGGAACGTGATGATTCACATATCATAACATCATCATGTGCCATGTTACACGACTCTTACATTCTATCTAATCTATAAACATATCAAGAACATATTTTCTTGATAGTTCTATCTCTTCTCTTGAATTCTGGTAATTTAACCAATCAAGATCGTGCTATTACAATTTCTATCTTAAAACATTAGTTATGTTCATTCGAAACTTCATACCTACGAATTCTGGATCATTATTCGCTTGACTTAAAGTCGGGAAGAGAAAACAAAAGAATGGAACTCTAAAATATAAAGGAAATGTAGAGGGTGGATTTATAGTGAAATATTCGACAGAGCAATCAAGACAGCTTATTGTATTTAACCAAAGAAGATCTTAATTTCCTTAATTACCGAAGAATCAAATTTTATATAGATTTCAAAGATTATCTTTAAATCCCTTGAATTTCGTAATTCAACCATGACTAGTGAAAAGTTATGATGAAACTTGTCTATCTCATTTCACTATTTAGTGATAGCTTCAGTCGTACGCTTCGAGTAATCAAATCGTTTTATCTATATTATTCAATAGTGATAAAACTCTACTTAACAACTCAGATTCGTCATGAAAACATATTTATTGTCAGCCATGACCATTCCAATCAAATTTCAGGACGAAATTTCTTTAACGGGTAGGTACTGTGACGACCCGGAGATTTCTGACCAAATTTAGACTTAATCTTTATATGATTTCGAAACGATAAGCAAAGTCTGTAATGTTGAGTCTAAAAAAAAATTGAACTATTTCATATATGCAATTACCCTTCGACTGTTCTAGATGATTCACGAACCACTATTTGTAAATAAATGTGTGTGTATATATATACAAAATAATTGGAAGTATAATTTAAAATATTGTTGTTATGAAATATGATATTATCATAGTTATTTAAAAACATATCTATATATAAATAAAAGTATATTAAAAATAAATATTAAATAATTGTAATACTCGTTTGATGTTCGATTGATATTAAAGCAAGTTAAATTCAAACTTATATAATTTTAAAATAAATGGTGATTCAAAAATGAGTTCTATAAATTTTAGGCTTACTAAAAATGTATTTAAGATCTAGTTATTAAATTTCAGCACTTTTTATATTTTACCCAGGAGTGAGAGGGACAGTTGATATAATTTTTAATTAATAATTTATAATCAAATTTTATACCATAATGACCAAAATAAATAAATATAGTTAATTTAAAAATATGGGATTTTTCTGAACACTTTTATCCGCCACTGATTTCGCACGATACACAATCCGTGAAAACTGTCGGTAGATTAAAAACAAAACTTTGAAAATTAACTATTCCTAGTGCACGTTTATGAATCACCTAGTATTTATTATTATTATATTATTAATATTATACACGATTAGCCACCCGTGAATATGAACTAATCAATCAGTTTGAATTTCTTTACCATCTATTATATATAGAAATAATGAATACCCACTTGTCCATTATTTCTTTCTTTCTGTTTTACATCATTTTCCATCTATCTCATTCCTATTCTATAAATATATGTAGACATATACTTACACTAGAATGCAACTTGTAAACCAACTTCCTTTTCCCTCTGTATCGAATGAGCTCTCCATCGCCACCCACTTCATGCATTATATCATTTCATTATATTATTAATCATATTATTTATATTATATCATTGCATTATGTTCCTACATTATTTTTTTATTTAACCCACTGCCTTTTTTAAATGAACAAGTTGAATAGCTCTTTTCTTTGAGCAACTATCGACACCCATGTAAACCACCCAACAAATCACTTAATTGTTACCATCACCCAAACCGCTACTACATGAGTTTTCTGTTGCTTTTGAACTACCATCAAACCACCATCACTATCTTTAAGACAACTACCAACACAAACCATCGTGAATCCCCATAACTCATCACCATCATTTTATGTTCCTGTTCCAAAATTGAAACCATTCTTGTTTGTGATGATATACGAAACCCACTTTCCACAAACAACTAGATTCGATTACCTTGTAGTTGCACTTCTGTTTGCTATTACTAATCGATAATACCATGGCCATAAAAGCTGTTGCAGAAGCTCACTTGTTCGACCAAGTCACTAAAACTGCTTTCGGTTATAATCATCTTCAAGGCACATCGGTTTAACCCATCTTCAGTCATCAACAAACCCTCACCTTTCCATCTCTCTCTCTCCCTCTCTTCTTCATAAACCCACCATGGTAACACAATCATCACCGGTTATCACCACCAATCGAACACTCACCCTACGGCAACCACCTCTGCGTTTTACTTTAATTTTTTTTGTTTCTTTCATGTTTGAGCACCATAACCAACCCCATCGACAAATAGACCACAAAACTGACATCTTTTTAATCTCTCTTGTTGATGTTCGATCATACCATCACCAAACAAATTTGACTATGTGTTTGTTATTTTACTTCAACCATCATCACCGAATCCACCTCCTACACAACCACCACATTCGAAACCTAACCCACACAACCCACAATAGACGATTTTCTACTGTTCCCTCCGGATTCTATTCGATAAATCATCACCCACGATCACCACAAGCTGCTACAGTTGACTGCAGATACTACACGATGTTCCTGATGAGCTGAACGATAAACGAAGGTGATGACGAATGAAGAAGATGATGAACAGTGGTGGGTGTTGACGATGATACACCAATGATGATGAAACAATGATCGTTCTTTCGTGTTTTATATTTCTGATCAAATGTTATATAAAGATAATGATACTGTCATGATTCCATGATGATGATTATGATAATAACGAGATGATGGTGATATCACGATGGATATGATGTTATGTGATGATGATGATAAGTCCGTGATAATGGACTGTGATGATGAAGTGATGATACTATGATTATACGTATGAAGAAGATGGTAGCTTTTCCTTCTTTTATATATTTTTTTTTCGTTTGAGAACCCATCGACAGGAAAACCAAACGGCTGTTGGATTAATACTTTTTAAGTAGGTTTCTAAATTTATATGTTGGGCCTTGTGATTAGTTTGGGCCGTGATTAAACTTTTGGGCCGTATGATTGGGCCAGACTATTGAAAGGTGATCAGAGTACCTTTTTTATATACGTGATGGGTTATGTAAAATAAATCTGAGTTTAATCAGAAAAGCGTGAATTGAGGAGTGGTTAAGGATGCTATTGGGATAGCGGGAGGTTGCTGGTTCGAGTCCCGTCTGGGGTATTTCTTTTTAGAAAAGCAATTAGAAGGGTATACACTTTTATTCTCATTTCCATAATTATTATTATTATTATTATTATTATTATTATTATTATTATTATTATTATTATTATTATTATTATTATTATTATTATTATTATTATTATTATTATTATTATTATTATTATTATTATTATTATTATTATTATTGATATTATTAATGTTATTATCAGTAACATTAAAATTAACATTTTAATTAAAATTATAACTCTCATCATTATTATTACTATCATTGTTATTATTGTCATTAACATGATTTTTATATATAATTTTATTTACATTATTTTTATTATCACTATTATTATCATTAGTATTATTATTATTACAATATTATTATTACTACAAATATAATAACATTATTATATAAATATTACATATAAAAAATTATTGATTTTTGATATAATACCAACTACAATATATATATATATATATATATATATATATATATATATATATATATATATATATATATATATTGTAATATAATTATATGTATGAATATTGATTATTTACAAAATAACTATATATAAAATATAACTAAAGATACTAAAAAATTAAATAAATAAATTATATATATTTATATAACTACAACACTTAATATATAAATATATTATAGGAGGAATTATGTGATTATATCTGTTAATATATATACTTGATATAGGTTCGTGAATCCAGGCCAACCTTGCATTGTTCAGTATCGTCGTATGCATATTTTTACTAAAAAATATCGTATCGTGAGTTCATTTGCTCCCTTTTACTCTTTACATTTTTGGGACTGAGAAAACATGCCATGTTTTTAAAACTGCTTTATTAAATGCTTTTGAAATATATTTTGAACTGCGAATACATGAAATGCTTTTATAAATGTTTGACGAGATAGACACAAGCAAAACATTCCTCGAATGGATTATTATGCAGACAGAAGTTCTGCGGATTATTATCGAATTATGTGGACATGATAATTATCACTATTGAATTATGTGGACATGATAATTGCCACCAATTGATGAATATATTTTCCCCTGATTATTATTGCTTGGTAACCTAAGAATTAGAATCGGGTATGGCCCTAATTCACTCGAATCCTAAAGGTAGCTACCGGGTTTAACACCCCCACCCAGAATGTTCACTAGACGGAAGAGCTAGTGGGCGTGGTGTTTAGTACTTCAAAGTTTATATATTATACAGACGAGATGTTCTGTTTTGGGGATATTATTGATGCGCATTATATGTTAAGGTCGGTTACCAAGCCAAAAAATGAAGGCAAAGTGAATGTTATGTATCGAGATGATGATTTTATACACAGGTTATGTGTATCTTATTTTTGTGCACGAGATATGTGTACGGTTATTAAAAATCGCGAGGCAACCTACGGTGGAGAAAAGGATACAAACCTACTCTGCCAAGCATTATGAAAAATGGTTTCGTACACGAGATAGGTGTACTGTATTTAAAATCTTGTGGTCTATCAAAATGATGAATTTTATTGTTTACTATAAACCTATGAAGTCACCAACCTTTTGGTTGAAACTTTTAAAACATGTTTATTCTCAGGTAATAAAGAAATCTTCCGCTGTAAATTTTCTCATTTTAAAGATATTACATGGAGTTGTTCATGGCATATAGAGGTCAGTACCTCGCAATGAGACCAGCTGTTGAAGACTTCGTCCAGGTGGATTAGGACGGGTCACTACAAAAATCCCATAAGTCACGGAGGAATCTTCGGAAGCTGTCAGACAAACTTTACAGTAACTGATACACTAAGATATGAATTAGCAGATACGCTAAGATATAAATTTTGTCTATACACTATTCATGCAATCAATGCAGTAAGATGTGTCTAGACTAAGAATGATAAGCATGAGATTTTCCACTAGGAATGATAAGAAAAACTGATAATATATAGCTAAGGTCGAAGTCCAGACTTGCTAATGCATTCAATTGACTATCAATCAGACTCACTAATGCAAGACCTGGTTCACTAAGACCACCGCTCTGATACCACATGTAAAGACCTGTCCTAATCCACCTGGACAAAGTCTTCAATAGGTGGTCCCATTGTGAGGTTCTGACCTGTATATGCCATGAACAACTCCATGTAATATCTTTAAAATGAGCAAATGCACAGCGGAAGATTTCTTTCATACCTGAGAATAAACATGTTTTCAAAGTGTCAACCAAAAGGTTGGTGAGTTCATAGGTTTATCATAAACAATAAAATTCATCATTTTGATAGACCACAAGATTTAAATGCAGTACACCTATCTCGTGTACGAAACAATTTTTCATAATGCTTGGCAGAGTAGGTTCGTATCCTTTTCTCCCCCATAGGTTACCTCGCAATTTTTAAATAACCGTACACATATCTCGTGTACAAAATATAATACACATAACCTGTGTATAAAAATCATTCTCTCGATACATAACATTCACTTTACTTTCATTGCTTGGCTTGGTAACCGACCTTAACATATAATGCGCATTAATAATATCCCTAAAACATAACCTCTCGTCTGTATAATATATAAACTTCGATGTACTAAACACCACGCCCACTAGCTCTTCCGTCTAGTGAACATTCTGGGTGGGGGTGTTAAACCCGGTAGCTACCTTTAGGATTTGCATGAATTAGGACCATACCCGATTCTAATTCTTAGGTTACCAAGCAATAATACTCAGGGGAAAATATTCACATCAATTGGTGGCAATTATCATATCCACATAATTCAATAATAATCCACAGAACTTCTGTCTGCATAATAATTCATTCGAGGAATGTTTTGCTTGTGTCATATCGCGTAAAACATTTATAAAAGCATTTCATGTATTCTCAGTTCAAAATATATTTCGAAAGCATTTAATAAAGCAGTTGTAAAAACGGCACATGTATTCTCAGTCCCAAAAATGTAAAGAGTAAAAGGGAGCAAATTAACTCACAATATGATATTTTGTAGTAAAACTATGCGTGCGACGATACTGAACAATGCAGGGTTGGCCTGGGATTCATGAACCTCAAAGAAGTAGCCCTTAAAATAATGCCCAAGTCCAGGTTTGAACCCGTGACGTCCCGCTAACCCGATAATATCCTTAACCATTGAGCTACTAACTCGATCTTGGTTTAAACCCCATATTTATTTTATTTAACCCATCGTTCCAGCCTTAACTATATCTCTAACATAAAAAAAAAATGTTGCCCCCAAGTCTCGAACCCTTGACCTCTGTTTCCTTAAATACACTCCATACCATCTGAGCTAACATGTTTTTTTGAGATAATCCTGCCCTATATATATATATATATATATATATAACCATTATATCTATCTATTCCTTTTTCTTCAACAAGTCAACTAGAGGTATATTATAATCATGATTGTGTTTTATCATAACATTCCATCAACATTTCGTTTCTGTAATGTAATCCCGAAGTAAGCAGCAGTAGAAAGGGTTTCAATTAAAATGAAAAACAATTGGGTTTATGCTACGGCCCAAAAGTAGTTTGATCCGTTGAATTCTTAGTATAAATAATGGGTTTCAAATCATTTCCAAAGTCTAACCAGTCCATTAACAGCCCATTTCCATATCTGCCTATATTGATTTAAAATAAAGAAACCTTGTGCATGGATTTTAAAATTCAAGAACACGTCCCCATCTTGACCCTTCCTCTTTTAATTTGTAAAAGCAACAATTAATCACTCCATTTGTTGTAATTTGAACAGTGAACTGCAACAACCTTTAGAACAACAAAAAGGTTCGATGATGGTAGTTATAGAAACCAAAAACAAAGGTGGTGATTAGGTGGTAGTAAACAAACTGTGATAGTGGTGATTTAATGGTGACCATCGCCTGGAACAGGAGTATAGCAGCTGCGTTTGCAGCATAGCAGTTCAATTAGTAACAGAAACAACGACGCACTAGCAATGAATTCCAATGGGTTTTGGTTTTAGAGCTTGGTGATCAAATAAGAGACATAATTAAATAGTTCTATGGTCTCTTATGTTGGTAGTGGGTTTGATTTGGTCTTTGCTTAGCAACGAAAATAGTGACGGGTTTGTGGTTGTAGAAAGGTGTGGATTTTATGGTGTTGTTGTGTTTGGTTTCAAACAGGAGAATTGATCATCATCCTTTTCACTGTTTATCAACATCAACCTCATCATCATTCCATCATCGTACACTATTCATCATTGTTGTATATCACCTTCATCGTCTATAAAAGTTCATTATCGTTTATGTTACTGTTTATGAGACGTCCATAAATGAAACAAGATCATAATGCTAGAAAACAGATAGAAAGATAGTTTAGATAGTGTACCGGGATGAAACTAAAAAAAACCGGCTGTATGGAGATGTAACATACACTATATCTTCGAGTTAGATTATATACCATGGCTTGTGTGGTTGATGAAAACATAAGGGAACCGGGGGTAATAAGGTGGTGATATTGGGTTAAGTTTGTATGATGTTCCAAGATGGATTTGTGATGAAGTTTGTTTCGGTCGACAGATTATAGAAGGGAGAAAGGTGTGATGGTTCATGAAGATGAAATGGGTTTTGTTTTGTGTGGGTGTCTTTAAATAAGTGAATAGATGTATATATAGAGATTAAAATGTATCAACTAAATAAGTGTGCAAGTTGGTGTTTGTGTAAAGAAAGTAATTGAGAATATAGTCAACATGGTGGGAGATATATATATACGTACTTATAATGTTTATATATAGAGATATTAGATAGAAAGTTAGAATAGATAGGATAGATAGAGATTCTTACCAGAAAGTAATTTGGTGATTGAGAGTGTGTTAAAAGACAAAAAAAGAACGAGTCGGAAAGTTAGTGGGTTTTGTTATGTAATCATTCAAATGCATGTACTGCATATATATATATATATATATATATATATATATATATATATATATATATATATATATATATATATATATATATATATATGTGCATATATACATATATATGTACATATATACATATATATATACATATATATATATGTACATATATGCATATATATATATATATGTACATATATACATATATATATATATATGCATATATATATATATACATATATATATATATATGCATATATATATATATATATATATATATATATATATATATATATATATATATATATACGTATATATATATTACTCCGCATGTCAATGTTTGGGTAAAAGAAAACAAAAATAAAACACAGTAATATATAATGTGAATTCAATCATTTAAATAGTTTAATAACCTATGATTTGGATTCATTCTACCGAGAGTTTTCACGGACTATTATTTCGTACTCCGTTGTTAAATCAGTAGTGAATAAAAGTCTTCCGAAAAATCCCATATTTTTAAATTAAATATATTTATTTATTTTGGTCCTTATGGTATAAAATTCGATCATAACTTATTAAACAAAAATTAACTCACTGCCCACTCCCGATCCTGAGTAAAATATAAAAATTGTTGAAATTTATTAATTAGCTTCAACATATATTTTTAATAAGCCTAAAATTTATATGACTCATTTTCGAATCACCGTTTATTTTAAAATCACGTAAGTTTGAATTTAACTTGTTTAATATCCAACGAATGGCAATTGAGTGTTACCGTCGTTTACTATATAGATTCGAAATCACAAAATATATATTTAATATACTTTATTTATATATATAGATATGTTTTAAATAATAATTATCATAATATCATATTTTTATTTTATTTTACATAATTAATTTTAATACAAAAATATATAATATTTAAAGTTAATTTCCAAATTTTTATATTTATATATACATATATATTTAAATACACACAAATCTATTTACAATTATCTGTTCGTGAATCGTCGAAATTGGTCGAAGGAAAATTGAATATATGAAACAGTTCGAAATTTTTGAGACTCAACCTAACAGACTTTTCTTATCGTGCCAGAAATATCATATCGTATCGAGAGTTTGGTTTAAAATTAGTCAAAAATTTTCGGGTCGTCACAATAAGGACATTAAATAACTACCTCAAAAGAAGCTTTTAAAAAAAACTGTCACGAACCGGACTCGAACCCCCGACCTCTCGAATACCCGTCACTACACTGAACCAGCTGGGCTGTTGCCCGATTTCTGTTTTAAATCCCTTTGATTTGATTATAACCCGTTTATTTTCTTTTTCTATTATTTCTTCTTCTTCTAAATCAAATCGACTACAGACCAATTGTTAATCAAAATAGCGAGTAAAAAATTTGGGTTACGATGTGAAATTAAAACAGAAACGACCTGTTGTATTTGTTTTTGAATCAACAGAAAAATAAAAGAAACAAAATTAAGCAACAGCAGATTGAAAAACATGAAGAACAACTCAATTCTTGATTCAATTATAAAAACGTTTTTAGACTAAGATCACTACATGAATTATGTTTAAAATCACCATTAGAAACTTCCTAGATCATCAATTGATCAAGAAACATCAACACGATCACTAATTTTGCGATGAACAAAACATTTGACTTTTAAAACTAGAACTTTGACTTCAAAATTCGGGTTAGATAGGAATAATTGGAAGATGAATCTTTGCAGATAGTTTGTATAAAATATTCCCAACAAAACCTCATTTATAGTTTTTGAAATTGATTCAAAATTGGAGCTTTTGATAAAATTCATTTAAGAACAGGGTAACGACACAGTAACGGTTTTCTTGATTAATTTTTCATATGAAAGCAGTTGATAGAGGTTGGAATTGATAATGGTATTACTGAGTTGTCAAAAACACTAAAAAATTTGATTGTCTTATAGCCCTAGTTGATCGACAGCATCTTCAAATCAGACAAGGAAGATTTAAAAAAATAATAATAAATAAAGGTTGATATTGATTGCTAACGGGTTTTGGTTTTATTGTGATTTGATTCTGCTTGTGACCAGATCAGAGACAAATAAAAAAATTCGATAGGGATGTTTAACAGATTTGAATCCCACGTTTTTAATATTAATAGGAATTAAATAAATATATATAAATAATAATACTATTAATAATAACAATAAAAAATATTAATAATATTATTATTGATAATAAAATTTAAATTGTTTTTATATTTTTTTATGATATCTAAAATCATTATAATATTGATTTTTTAATGAATATGGTAATAGTAGTTATAAAAATAAAAATAATAATAATAATTATAATATTCATAATTTTTACTACTAAGTATAATAATAATGATATTGATAACAATAATATAAGTAATAATAATATTATAACAACTTAATTATATCAAATCTCATATCCCTATATTATGTATAGTAATACTAATAATACTGACGTTAATATTAATGTTTATAATAATAACGAAAGTAGTAATAATATTAATATAACAACTATAATTAAACATATAATTACATTTAATATATTAATATTACAATTATATAATAAAATAACATTTATTTAAAGTTTATATTATATATATATATATATATATATATATATATATATATATATATATATATATATTACAAATAGTTATTATATAAATCATAATTATAGTTATATATATTCATTTTAATAGTAATAACATATAATATTTTCAATTATATTTTCAATTACCATTTATATATATACACACATATCTATTTACAATTAATTGTTCGTGAATCGTCGAAACTGGTCGAAGGTAATTGAATACATGAACATAGTTCCAAATTTTCGAGACTCAACATTATAGACTTTGCTTATCGTGTCGGAAACATATAAAGATCAAGTTTAAATTTGGTCAAAAATTTCCGGGTCGACACAGTACCTACCCGTTAAAAAAAATTATGATGGATTAATATTAGTATGTTTTCATGAACATATAATATTAGTATGTTTCCGGGTCATCACAGTACCTACCCGTTAAAGAAATTTTATTGGGATGGTCATGGCTGACAATAAGTATGTTTTCATGATGCATAAAAGTTGAAATTTAGACTTTTTATCGTTATTTATTAATATAGATAAAACGATTCGATTATATGAAGCGTACGAGTGAAGCTATCAAAAAAGATTGAGATAGAGATTTAACTTTTGACGTAGTCATGGTGGATTTTCCAGAATTTAAGGAATTTAGAGATATCTTCGAAATCTATATAAGATTTGATTCTTCGGTGATTAAGGAAATAAAGATCTCTTTAATTAAATGCAGTCATCTGCCTCGATTGCTCGGTCGGATATTTCCATTATAAATTTACCTCTTCCGTTTTATTATTCTCACCATTCTTATATTTTCTTCCTTAATCCATACTTATAAAGATTGTAAAAATACTTAATCCAGTACTGATCCGTGTCCTTCTTCTGACAATCGCTCCTGTCTTCCTCTTTTTTCATCTACCACCGGAGGAATCTGTTAACTTCTACTATTACCTTGGGGTTATAGTATTTTTCATTCTCCCGTGTATTTATGTTGCTATCCGCATTGATATACAAGGTTTGTAATTTATGTGTTGTTATCGGGCTTTATATTCTCCTTTATATTTCAGAGCTCCATGCTTTTGTTTTCTCTTCCCGACTTTAAATAAAGCAAATAATGGTCCAGAATTCGTAGGTATGGAGTTTCGAATGAACATGACCAATGTTCTAAGAGAGAGATTGTAATAGCACGATCTTGATTGGTTAAATTACCATAAAAATAGAACTATCAAGAAATTATATTCTTGATATGTTTTGAGATTAGATAGAATATAAGAGTCATGTAACATGGCACATGATGACGTTATGATCTGTGAATCATCACGTTCTATTAGAAACTCAACATGATTTACTGTAATATTGTAGTGACCCAAACTTTTCCATGATTTTATATATTAAATGAAATTGATATTTACATGATTAAGTGTTTCCAACATGTTAAGTAATCAAACTTGTTAAGACTTGATTAATTGATATAGGTTTCATATAGAAAATTGACCACCCAAGTTGACCGGTGATTCACAAACGTTAAAACTTGTAAAAACTATATGATGTCATATCTATGGATATATATATATAGTTAATATGATTTTATGATAAGTAAACATATCATTAGGTATATTAACAATTAACTACATATGTAAAAACAAGACTACTAACTTAAGGATTTCGAAACAAGGCATATATGTAACGATTATCGTTGTAACGACATTTAAATGTATATATATCATATTAAGATATATTAATACATCATAATATCATGATAATGTAATAATTTAACATCTCTTTAGATATAATAAACAATGGGTTAACAACATTTAACAAGATCGTTAACCTAAAGGTTTCAAAACAACACTTACATGTAACGACTAACGATGACTTAACGACTCAGTTAAAATGTATATACATGTAGTGTTTTAATATGTATTTATACACTTTTGAAAGACTTCAAGACACTTATCAAAGTACTTCTACTTAACAATTCTATTTGTACTCGTACAATACACATCTTCTAAATGTATTTACTATTGGTATATACACTCCAATGATCAGCTCTTAGCAGCCCATGTGAGTCACCTAACCATGTGGGAACCATCATTTAACATCTAGCATTAAATATCTCACAAAATAACAAACTAATGGAGCCTATATGATGAGGCAAACTTCACGTGAATTAGAGGGTACACAAACACTTTCATTTTGCAACTTACATGCATCAAACTACTCTCTCTCAAGTGTTCTTCCTTTGTTCTAAGTGTTCTTCATTATCTTCAACAAAATCTTACTCAATCTAGTTCATAAATCCATACATAAACCAAGATACAAAACCACTACTCAAGAACACACCAACAACACTTCTAAGTTTGCTAACTTGCTTTCAATCTTGCAAATCCATTTCAAGTGATCATCTAAACTCAAGAAATCTTTCTTATTTACAGTAAGATATTTCTCTCTAATACAAGGTAGTATTCATATTCAAACTTTGATTCAATTTCTATAACTATAACAATCTTATTTCGAGTGGAAATCTTACTTGAACTTATTTTCGTGTCATGATTTTGCTTCAAGAACTTTCAAGCCATCCAAGGATCCTTTGAAGCTAGATCTATTTTTCTCATTTCCAGTAGGTTAATCCACAAAACCTGAGGTAGTAATGATGTTCATAACATCATTCAATTCATATATATAAAACTACCTTATTCAAAGGTTTAAACTTGTAATCACTAGAACATAGTTTAGTTAATTCTAAACTTGTTCACAAATAAAAGTTAATCCTTCTAACTTGACTTTTAAAATCAACTAAACACATGTTCTATATCTATATGATATACTAACTTAATGATTTAAAACCTAAAAACACGAAAAACACCGTAAAACTGAATATACGCCGTCGTAGTAACACCACGGGCTATTTTGGGTTAGTTAATTAAAAACTATGATAAACTTTAATTTAAAAGTTGTTCTTCTGGGAAAATTATTTTTATTATGGACATGAAACTATATCCAAAAATCATGGTTAAACTCAAAGTGGAAGTATGTTTTCCAAAATGGTCATCTAGACGTCGTTCTTTCGACTGAAATGACTACCTTTACAAAAACGACTTGTAGTCTGTATTTCCGACTATAAAATTATACTTTTTCTGTTTAGATTCATAAACTTAAGTTAAATATGAAACCATAGCAACTTGAATCACTCAAAACGGATTTAAAACGAAGAAGTTATGGGTAAAACAAGATTGGATAATTTTTCTTGTTGTAGCTACGTGAAAATTGGTAACAAATCTATATTAATCATATCCTAGCTAACTCATATTGTATTATACATGTATTCTAATATATTATGTAATCTTGGGATACCATAGACACAAATACAATGTTTTGACATATCATATCGACCCATCTATATATATTTCGGAACAACCATAGACACTCTATATGCAGTAATGTTGGAGTTAGCTATACAGGGTTGAGGTTGATTCCAAAATATTATATATACTTTGAGTTGTGTTCTAGCCTGAGGCTTGTATACACGAGGTCATGGATTGATTTGTGATAATATATATTGCTTTATTTTCTATACATCTAACTGTGGACAACTAGTTGTAGGTTACTAACGAGGACATCTGACTTAATAAACTTAAAACAGCAAAACGTATTAAAAATGTTGTAAATATATTTTGAACATACTTTGATATATATGTACATATTTGTTATAGGTTCGTGAATCGACCAGTGGCCAAGTCTTACTTCCCGACGAAGTAAAAATCTGTGAAAGTGAGTTATAGTCCCACTTTTAAAATCTAATATTTTGGGATGAGAATACATGCAGTTTTGAAAATGATTTACAAAATAGACACAAGTATTGAAACTACATTCTATGTTGAATCGTTATACTGAATATCGCCCTTGTTGAACTTGGTAACCTAATAATTGGTGTTTATTATAATTGCCACCAATTGACGCGAATCCCAAAAAATAGATCTATGGGCCATTGACAAGCCCCAGTAAGAGAATTTGAACTGCTTTAGTACTTCGATATTTATATATGGGGATATTCTAGATGCATTTGTTAATGTCGGTTACCAGGTGTTCAACCATACGAATGATTTTTATGCAGATTGCATGTTATTGAAAGATGAAATCTTGTGGTCTATTATTGCAATTTGATATATAGGTTAAACCTATAACTCACCAACATTTTTGTTGACGTTTAAAGCATGTTTATTCTCAGGTGATTATTTAGAGCTTCCGCTGTTGCATACTAAAATAAGGACAAGATTTGGAGTCCATGATTGTATGATATTGTGTAAAAACTGCATTCAAAAAACTTATTTTTGATGTAATATATTCTTATTGTAAACCATTATGTAATGGTCGTGTGTAAACGGTATATTTTAGATTATCATTATTTGATAATCTATGTAATGTTTTTTTTTTTAAAACTTTATCGATAAAATAAAGGTTATGGTTGTTTTAAAAATGAATGCAGTCTTTGAAAAACGTCTCATATAGAGGTCAAAACCTCACGACGAAATCAATTAATATGGAACGTTTATAATCAATATGAACGGGACATTTCAGTTGGTATCCGAGCGTTGGTCTTAGAGAACCAGAAATTTGCATTAGTGTGTCTTATCGAGTTTGTTAGGATACATTAGTGAGTCTGGACTTCGACCGTGTTTTCTTTAAAAATGATTGCTTAACACTTTTGTTGGAAACTATATATTATTAACATGTAAATATTATGTGATATATTAACCTCTTAATGTGTTTGATATTGTGTGATAGATGTGTACCACTAATACAAATCCCATCGACTCACCTAATAATAATGAAGAGTCAAATATAATTTGGGAAGATTCACAAATTCCCGAAGAAGAACCGGAAGAGGAGGAACCGGAAGAGGAGGAACCGGAAGAGGAGGAACCGAAAGAAGAGGAACCAGAAGAGGAGGAACCAGAAAAGGAGGAACCGGAGGAGGAAGAACCGGAAGAAGACGAGGTTTTGGAGGAAGAAATATTGATACCTACAGTAAATCATTTAAATAAAAGAAAATCCTCAACCAACGGACCAAAGTCAATAATGGTCAATGGTGTTTCCGCCGAGGAAGCAAAATATTGGGAAGATTACCAATTTTCCGATGAATCGGATCTCGGTGAGGATTTCGATGATGTTATAGAAATTACCTCGACCCAATTTAATATAGCAAAAGAAAATAATAAGGGAAAAGGTGTAAAAATAGAGAAACCTGATTCCAACCCCGATGAACTTTATATGTATCGGCAACATCCGTATCTCCCAAATTGTAACAATAACCCAGGAACCTCTAAACCACCCGGTTTTTCTAAACCATTGTGGAAAACGACTGCTCGTATTAGGGGAGCACCATATATCCCTAGGAAATTAGCAAAACGAACCAAGTCCGAAGAAGAAGAAATGAGTGAGTCAGATTAAAGAGTTGTAATCATGTTGTGTAATATATATAGTATGCTTGTACTTTTATGATAAATGTAAAATTACTTGTATTATTTGTTAATTATCTTTTGTGAATCTAACACTCGTCTATTTTTACAGTATAAAAACACAAAATGGACTTTAAGGGTAGACAACTGAATATTTTATAAGACCTACCAGAGGATATGATTGGTGAAATCTTGTCTAGAGTCGGTCAGAATTCATCAGCACAATTAGTTATGGCAAAATTAACTTGTCAAACATTTGAAAGACTTTCCAGAAATGCCTTGGTTTATAAAAGGCTTTCTTTTGATAGGTGGGGTATATCACATTGGGGAGACCCTAAGTTACGCCGTGTTTTCTTTAAAGCATTAAATGCAGGGAACCCAAATGCAATTTTATGCTACGGGTTAAGAACCTATTTTGACTCAACATATCCCAACATAGGATTTCGTGAGTTAGAAAGAGCTTCTAACATGCAACATAAAGAAGCATGTTATGCTTACAGGTTAATAATGTTCACTTCTCATCAAATTGAGAAAAATAATATTGGGTTGAAACTTTTAAATAAAACATTCTCACAAGTGACGGACTCGGTAGTTGGGGTAAGAAACAAGGTTTTTAGATTGCTACGAGACTGTTCGGCATTACGAAACCCTCGTCCTTTTGACGACATTACAACATGCTGCCTAGCCAATGATCATAACGGTTACTTTCCACAAGACTAAGGATGGGAAGTCGTTTTAGTAAAACCAGAATGCATGACTTGTTTCTGGACTTATGAATTACGTGTCTTTATTGCCTTTGCTGAACACTTGCGTATTAATTAGAATTACCTTTATAGCTGCCACGTAGCAAGGTTGTTATGTGTCATATTTCATCCTATATGTATTATAAGTGGTATGGTATGTTTGTAAAATAATGTATAAAGTTTGAACGCGAAATATTATTGTAAATAAGTTTTTCATATAGAAGCGTAGTAGTTGAGTTGTATAGTAGCTAGTAAGTATGAACTTAACGGGTAGGTACTACCCGAATTAAAACTATAAAATGCTAATATGAAGAAAAAGCTTTTATAAATAAGTTCATATAATGCTACGAAATACTATTGACTACTCTTAAATTCTATATGATTAACTCAATTATTTTGGCTATTTTTGAAGGAAATGGCACCGACGACTCGTCAGAACTTGAACATGAGTGAGGAAGATTTCCGTGTTTTCCTTGCTGCGAACATAGCCGCAGTACAGGCTGCGATGCAAAATAACAATAACTCTGGATCTAGCAGTGGAACTAATTCCACAAGAAATCGTGTAGGATGCTCCTACAAAGAATTCACTGCCTGCAAACCTTTGGAATTTGATGGAACCGAAGGACCAATTGGATTAAAACGGTGGACCGAGAAAGTCAAATTGGTGTTTTCCATAAGCAATTGTACTGAAGAGGACAAAGTTAAGTACGCTACGCATACCTTCACAGGTACTGCGTTAACGTGGTGGAACACCTATCTTGAACAGGTAGGACAAAATGCTGCTTACGCACTACTGCGGTCGGCATTCAAACAACTGATGAACGAGCAGTACCGTCCTAGAAATGAAGTCAATAAGCTCAAGGTAGAGCTTAGAGAGTTACGAACACAAGGGTTCGACATTACCACATATGAACGACGATTCACAGAGTTGTTCCTATTATGTCCAGGAACGTTCGAAGATGAAGAAGAGAAGATCGACGCATTTATAAAAGGGTTACCAGTAAGGATTCAAGAAGATGTGAGTTCACACGAGCTCGCTTCCATACAAAAGGCAAGTCGAATGGCTCATAAACTCATAAATCAGATTGAGGGAAGAATTAAAGAACAGGCAGCCAAAGAAGCCAGCACGAAACAACTCAAGAGGAAGTGGGAGGAAGACGGTGACAAGAATCACCAGTACAATAACAATAACAATCGCAACAACTATCCCAACAACCGCAACAACAATCGCAATAACAACCGCAATCCTAACAATAACTACAACAAATGTCCCAACAACAACAACAACAACAACCGGTCCAACAACAATAACAATCCCAACAACAACCAAATCAATAACAACAATGGCAACAACAATCAGAACAATAAATGTCTAAGGTGTGGAGGGTATCATCTAGATAAGTTCTGTGTAGTAGTGTGTACCAAGTGTAATAGAACCGGACATAGTGTAACGAAGTGTGATGTCTACGGACCAAATACATAAAAAAATAACAGAACAAATAATTCCATTATTTGTTACGGATGCGGAAAGCCGGGCCATTTTAGCAAAGCATGCCCTAATCAAGGGAATAATAATGGGCAAGGCCGTGGACGAGTCTTCAACATTAATTCGGTAGAAGCGCAGGAAGACCCGGAGCTTGTTACGGGTACGTTTCTTACTGACGATAAATCTGCTTATGTTTTAGTTGATTTGGATGCGGATAGAAGCTATATGAGTAGAGATTTTTGTGCTAAATTAAGTTGCCCATTGACGTCTTTGGATATTAAATTTTTACTCGAATTAGTAAACGGTAAACTAATTACAGCAGATAAAGTATGTCGGGATAGAGAAATTAAACTGGTTCACAAAACATTTAAAATTAATTTAATACCAGTCAAGTTAGGGAGTTTTGATGTAATAATTGGCATAGACTGGTTGAAAAAGGTGAGAGAAGAAGTCGTTTGTTACAAAAATGTGATTCGCATTGTGCGTGAAAAAGGAAAACCTTTAATGGTGTACGGAGAAAAGAACAACGTGGAATTAAATCTTATTAGTAGTTTGAAGACGCAAAAACTAATAAGAAAAGGTTGTTACGTCATTCTAGCACACATCAAGGAAGTTAAACCTGAAGAAAAGAACATCAGTGATGTTCCCGTCTCAAAAGAATTTCCCGATGTATTTCCAAAAGAATTACCAGGATTACCCCCACATTGATCCGTTGAATTTCAAATAGACCTTGTACCAGGAGCTGCACCAATAGCTCGTCCTCCATACAGACTCGCACCCAGCGAAATGAAAGAATTACAAAGTCAATTACAGGAACTTTTAGAGCGTGGTTTCATTTGACCAAGCACATCACCGTGGAGAGCTCCTGTTTTGTTTGTTAAGAAGAAGAATGGTATATTTAGGTTGTGTATCGACTACCGAGAGTTGAACAAACTTACCATCAAGAACCGCTACCCATTATCGAGAATCGACGACTTATTTGATCAACTACAAGGCTCATCGGTTTATTCGAAGATTGATTTACGTTCTGGGTATTATCAAATGCGGGTGAAGGAGGATGATATTCCAAAGACTGATTTTAGGACGCGTTACGGTCATTACGAGTTTATGGTTATGCCGTTTGGGTTGAATAACGCACCAGCTGTGTTCATGGACCTCATGAACCGAGTGTGTGGACTATACCTTGACAAGTTTGTCATTGTTTTCATCGATGACATACTTATTTACTCAAAGAATGACCAAGAGCATGAAGAACATTTGAGAAAAGTGCTAGAGTTGATAAGGAAGGAAAAACTGTATGCTAAGTTTTCAAAGTGGTCATTTTGGTTGGAAGAAGTTCAATTCCTCGGTCACATAGTGAATAAAGAAGGTATTAAGGTGGATCCAGCAAAGATTGAAACCGTTGAAAAGTGGGAAATCCCGAAAACTCCGAAACACATACGCCAATTTTTAGGGTTAGCTTGTTATTACAGGAGATTCATCCAAGATTTTTCCAAAACAGCAAAACCCTTGACTGCATTAACGTATAAAGGGAAGAAATTTGAATGGAAGGATGAACAAGAGAAAGCGTTTCAATTGTTGAAGAAAAAGTTAACTACGGCACCTATATTGTCATTACCTGAAGGGAATGATGATTTTGTGATATATTGTGATGCCTCAAAGCAAGGTCTCGGTTGTGTATTAATGCAACGAATGAAAGTAATTGCTTATGCATATAGACAATTGAAGATTCACGAGCAGAATTATACGACGCATGATTTGGAATTAGGCGCGATTGTTTTTGCATTAAAGACTTGGACTCACTACTTATATTGGGTCAAAAGTATTATATATACCGACCACAAAAGTCTTCAACACATATTTAATCAGAAACAACTGAACATGAGGCAGCGCAGATGGATTGAATTGTTGAATGATTACGACTTTGAGATTCGTTACCACCCGGGGAAGGCAAATATGGTAGCCGACGCCTTGAGCAGAAAGGACAAAAAACCCATTCGAGTAAAAGCTATGAATGTAATGAATCACATTAACCTTACTACTCAAATAAAGGAGGCGTAACAAGGAGTTTTAAAAGAGGGAAACTTAAAGGATAAAATACCCAAAGGATTGGAGAAGCATCTTAATATTCGGGAAGACGGAACCCGGTATAGGGCTGAAATAATTTGGGTACCAAAATTTGGAGATATGAGAGAAATGGTACTTAGAGAAGCTAATAAAACCAGATACTCAATACATCCTAGAACGGGGAAGATGTACAAAGATCTCAAGAAACATTTTTGGTGGCCAGGTATGAAAGCCGATGTTGCTAAATACGTAAGAGAATGTTTGACGTGTTCTAAGGTCAAAGCTGAGCATCAGAAACCATCAGGTCTACTTAAACAACCCGAAATCCCGGAATGGAAATGGGAAAACATTACCATGGATTTCATCACTAAATTACCAAGGACTGCAAGTGTTTTTGATACTATTTGGGTAATAGTTGATCGTCTCACCAAATCAACACACTTCCTGCCAATAAGAGAAGATGACAAGATGGAGAAGTTAGCACGACTGTATTTGAAGGAAGTCGTCTCCAGACATAGAATACCAATCTCTATTATCTCTGATAGGGATGGCAGATTTATTTCAAGATTCTGGCAGACATTACAGCAAGCATTAGGAACTCGTCTAGACATGAGTACTGCCTATCATCCACAAACTGATGGGCAGAGTGAAAGGTTGATACAAATGCTTGAATACATGCTACGAGCATGTGTTATTGATTTCAGAAACAGTTGGGATCGACACCTTCCGTTAGCAGAATTTTTCTACAACAATAGTTACCATTCAAGCATTGAGATGGCACCGTTTGAAGCACTTTATGGTAGAAAGTACAGGTCTCCGATTTGTTGGAGTGAAGTGGGGAATAGACAGATTACAGGTCCGGAGATAATACAAGAAACTACCGAGAAGATCATCCAAATTCAACAACAGTTGAAAACCGCCCAAAGTCGACAAAAGAGCCACGCTGACATTAAAAGAAAAGATATAGAATTTGAAATTTGAGAGATGGTCATGCTTAAAGTTGCACCTTGAAAAGGCATTGTTCGATTTGGTAAACGGGGGAAATTAAATCCAAGGTATATTGGACCATTCAAGATTATTGATCGTGTCGGACCAGTTGCTTACCGACTTGAATTACCTCAACAACTCGCGGCTGTACATAACACTTTCCAAGTCTCAAATTTGAAGAAATATTTTGCTAAAAAAGATCTCACTATTCAGTTAGACGAAATCCAAATCAACGAAAAACTTCAATTCATCAAAGAACCCGTCGAAATAATGGATCGTGAGGTTAAAAGACTTAAGCAAAACAAGATACCAATTGTTAACGTTCAATGAAATGCTCGTAGAGGACCCGAGTTCACCTGCGAATGAGAAGATCAGATGAAGAAGAAGTACCCGCACTTATTTCTAGAAGATACGTCAACACCTCCAACTGCTTAAAATTTCGGGACGAAATTTATTTAACGGGTAGGTACTGTATTTCAAGATTATTGCTTAATTTCGGGTCACTACAGTACCTACCCTTTAAATAAATTTCGTCTCGAAATTTTAAGCAGTTGGAGGTGTTGACGTATCTTCTGGAAATAAGTGCGGGTATTTCTTCTTCATCTGATCTTCTTGTTCCCAGCTGAACTCGGGTCCTCTACGAGCATTCCATCGAACCTTAACAATTGGTATCTTATTTTGTTTGAGTCTTTTAACCTCACGATCCATTATCTCGACGGGTTCTTCGATGAATTGAAGTTTTTCGTTGATTTGGATTTCGTCTAACAGAATAGTGAGATCTTCTTTAGCAAAACATTTCTTCAAATTTGAGACGTGGAAAGTGTTATGTACAGCCGCGAGTTGTTGAGGTAGCTCCAGTTGGTAAGCTACTGGTCCGACACGATCTATAATCTTGAATGGTCCAATGTACCTTGGATTTAATTTCCCTCGTTTACCAAATCGAACAACGCCTTTCAAAGGTGCAACTTTAAGCATGACCATCTCTCCAATTTCAAATTCTATATCTTTTCTTTTAATGTCAGCGTAGCTCTTTTGTCGACTTTGGGCGGTTTTCAACCGTTGTTGAATTTGGATGATCTTCTCGGTAGTTTCTTGTATTGTCTCCGGACCCGTAATCTGTCTATCCCCCACTTCACTCCAACAAATCGGAGACCTGTACTTTCTACCATAAAGTGCTTCAAACGGCGCCATCTCAATGCTTGAATGGTATCTGTTGTTGTAGGAAAATTCTGCTAACGGTAGATGTCGATCCCAACTGTTTCCGAAATCAATAACACATGCTCGTAGCATGTCTTCAAGCGTTTGTATCGTCCTTTCGCTCTGCCCATCAGTTTGTGGATGATAGGCAGTACTCATGTCTAGACGAGTTCCTAATGCTTGCTGTAATGTCTGCCAGAATCTTGAAATAAATCTGCCATCCCTATCAGAGATAATAGAGATTGGTATTCCATGTCTGGAGACGACTTCCTTCAAATACAGTCGTGCTAACTTCTCCATCTTGTCATCTTCTCTTATTGGCAGGAAGTGTCCTGATTTGGTGAGACGATCAACTATTACCCAAATAGTATCAAAACCACTTGCAGTCCTTGGCAATTTAGTGATGAAATCCATGGTAATGTTTTCCCATTTCCATTCCGGGATTTCGGGTTGTTGAAGTAGACCTGATGGTTTCTGATGCTCAGCTTTGACCTTAGAACACGTCAAACATTCTCCTACGTATTTAGCAACATCGGCTTTCAAACCCGGCCACCAAAAATGTTTCTTGAGATCCTTGTACATCTTCCCCGTTCCAGAATGTATTGAGTATCTGGTTTTATGAGCTTCTCTAAGTACCATTTCTCTCATATCTCCAAATTTTGGTACCCAAATCCTTTCAGCCCTATACCGGGTTCCGTCTTCCCGAATATTAAGATGCTTCTCCGATCCTCTGGGTATTTCATCCTTTAAATTTCCCTCTTTTAAAACTCCTTGTTGCGCCTCCTTTATTTGAGTAGTAAGGTTATTGTGAATCATTATATTCATAGATTTTACTCGAATGGGTTCTCTGTCCTTCCTGCTCAAGGCATCGGTTACCACATTTGCCTTCCCCGGGTGGTAACGAATCTCAAAGTCGTAATCATTCAACAATTCAATCCACCTACGCTGCCTCATATTTAGTTGTTTCTGATTAAATATGTGTTGAAGACTTTTGTGGTCGGTATATATAATACTTTTGACCCCGTATAAGAAGTGCCTCCAAGTCTTTAATGCAAAAATAACCGCGCCTAATTCCAAATCATGCATCGTATAATTTTGCTAGTGAATCGTCAATTGTCTAGACGCATAAGCAATCACCTTCGTCCGTTGCATTAATACACAACCGAGACCTTGCTTTGTTGCGTCACAATAAATCACAAAATCATCATTCCCTTCAGGCAATGACAATATAGGTGCCGTAGTTAGTTTTTTCTTCAATAATTGAAACGCCTTCTCTTGTTCATCCTTCCATTCAAATTTCTTCCCTTTATGCGTTAATGCAGTCAAGGGTTTTGCTATTTTGGAGAAATCTTGGATGAATCTTCTGTTGTAACCAGCCAATCCTAAAAATTGATGTATATGCTTCGGAGTTTTTAGGGTTTCCCACTTTTCAACAGTTTCTATCTTTGCTGGATCCACCTTAATACCTTCTTTGTTCACTATGTGACCGAGGAATTAAACTTCTTCCAACCAAAATGCACACTTTGAAAACTTAGCGTACAATTCTTCCTTCCTCAATACTTCTAACACCTTTCTCAAATGTTCACCGTGTTATTGGTCATTCTTTGAGTAAATAAGTATGTCATCAATGAAAACAATGACAAACTTGTCAAGGTATGGTCCACGCACTCGGTTCATAAGGTCCATGAACACAGCTGAAAGCAGTCTTTGGAATATCATCATCTTTCACCCGTATTTGATGATACCCGGAACGTAAGTCAATCTTTGAATAAACAGACGAGCCTTGTAGTTGATCAAATAAGTCGTCGATTCTCGGTAGTGGGTAGCGGTTCGTAATGGTAAGTTTGTTCAACTCTCGGTAGTCGATACACAACCTGAATGTACCATCTTTCTTCTTGACAAACAATATAGGAGCTCCCCATGGTGATATGCTTGGTCGAATGAAACCATGCTCTAAAAGTTCTTGTAATTGGCTTTGCAGTTCTTTCATCTCACTGGGTGCGAGTCTGTAAGGAGCACGAGCTATTGGTGCAGCTCCTGGTACAAGATCTATTTGAAATTCAACGGATCGATGTGGGGGTAATCCCGGTAATTCTTTCGGAAATACATCGGGAAATTCTTTTGCGACGGGAACATCATTGATGCTCTTTTCTTCAGTTTGTACTTTCTCGACGTGTGCTAGAACAGCATAGCAACCTTTTCTTATTAGTTTTTGTGCCTTCAAATTACTAATAAGATGTAGCTTCATGTTGCCCTTTTCTCCGTACACCATTAAGGGTTTTCCTTTTTCTCGTATAATGCGAATTGCATTTTTGTAACAAACGATCTCTGCTTTCACTTCTTTCAACCAGTCCATACCAATTATCACATCAAAACTCCCTAACTCTACTGGTATCAAGTCAATCTTAAATGTTTCGCTAACCAGTTTAATTTCTCGATTCCGACATATATTATCTGCTGAAATTAATTTACCATTTGCTAATTCGAGTAAAAATTTACTATCCAATGGCGTCAATGGACAACTTAATTTAGCACAAAAATCTCTACTCATATAGCTTCTATCCGCACCCGAATCAAATAAAACGTAAGCAGATTTATTGTCAATAAGAAACGTACCCGTAACAAGCTCCGGGTCTTCCTGTGCCTCTGCCGCATTAATATTGAAAACTCTTCCGCGGCCTTGTCCATTCGTGTTCTCCTGGTTCGGGCAATTTCTAATAATGTGGCCCGGTTTTCCACATTTATAACAAACTAAATTGGCATAACTTGCTCCGACACTACTTGCTCCGACACTACTTGCTCCGCCATTACTCGTTCCGACACCATTTGTTCCTTTCGTTCTGTTAACCCCTGGTCCGTAGACCTCACACTTCGCCGCGCTATGACCATTTCTTTTACACTTGTTGCAAAATTTGGTGAAGAACCCCGAGTGATACTTTTCACACCTTTGGCATAGCTGCTTCTGATTGTTGTTGTTGTTGCGGTTATTATTGTTGTTGGGATGATTGTTGTAGTTGCTATTGTTGTTGTTGTTGTTTTTGTTGTTGTTGTTGTTGTTGTTGTTGGGCCGTTTGTTGTAGTTGCGATTGATGTTGCGATTGTTGGGATAGTTGTTGCGATTATTGTTATAATTGTTGTTGTTGTTGTATTGGTGATTCTTATCACCGTTTTCCTCCCACTTTCTTTTGACTTGCTTCACATTGGCCTCTTCAGCAGTCTGTTCTTTAATTCTTTCTTCAATCTGGTTCACTAGTTTGTGAGCCATTCTACATGCCTGTTGTATGGAGGCGGGCTCGTGTGAACTTATATCTTCTTGGATTCTTTCCGGTAATCCTTTCACAAACGCGTCGATCTTCTCTTCCTCGTCTTCGAACGCTCCCGGACACAATAGGCACAATTCTGTGAATCGTCTTTCGTACGTGGTAATATCAAATCCTTGGGTTCGTAACCCTCTAAGTTCTGTCTTGAGCTTATTGACCTCGATTCTAGGACGGTACTTCTCGTTCATCAAGTGCTTTAATGCTGACCACGGTAGTGCGTAAGCATCATCTTGTCCCACTTGCTCTAGATAGGTATTCCACCATGTTAACGCAGAACCTGTGAAGGTATGCGTAGCGTACTTCACTTTTTCCTCTTCAATACACTTACTTATGGCAAACACCGATTCGACCTTCTCGGTCCACCATTTCAATCCGATCGGTCCTTCTGTTCCATCAAATTCCAAAGGTTTGCAGGCAGTGAATTCTTTGTAGGTGCATCCTACACGATTTCCTGTACTGCTAGATCCAAGGTTATTGTTGGTATGTAGCGTAGCCTGTACTGTGGCTATGTTTGAAGCTAGAAAAGTACGGAATTCCTCTTCATTCATATTCACGGTGTGTCGAGTAGTCGGTGCCATTTCCTTCAAAATAGTCAAATGGAACAAGTTAATCATACAGAATATTAAGAGTAGTTAATAGTATTTCGTAGCATAATATGAACTCATTTATAAAAGCTTTTTCTTCATATTAGCGTTTTATAAGTTTAAATTCGGGTAGTACCTACCCGTTAAGTTCATACTTAGTAGCTAATATACAATTCAACTACTACAATTCTATATGAAAAACTGATTATAATAATATTTCGCGTTCAAACTTTTATACAATATTTTACAAACTTACAATACCGTTTATTTTACATAAAGCATGAAATATAGCACACAATAACTTTGATACAAGATAGTTGTGAAGATAATTCTAGCTAGTACACAAGTCGTTCAGCAAAGGCAATAAAGACACGTAATTCATACGTCCAGAAACAAGTCATGCATTCTGGTTTTACTAAGACTACTTCCCATCCTTGGTCTTGTGGAACATAACCGTTATGGCCGTTGATAAGACAGTGTGTTGTAACGTCGTCAAAGGAACGAGGGTTACGTAATGACCAACAGTCTCGTAATAACCTAAAAACCTCATTTCTTACCCCAATTACCGACTCCGTAACTTGTGGGAACGTTTTGTTTAATAGCTGTAGCCCGATGTTCTTTTTCTCACTTTGGTGAGAAGCGAACATTACTAACCCGTAAGCATAGCATGCTTCTTTATGTTGCATGTTAGCTGCTTTTTCTAAATCATGAAGTCCTATATTCGGATACATTGAGTCAAAATAATTTCTTAACCCGTTGCGTAAAATAGCATTTGGGTTCCCCGCAATATATGCGTCAAAGTAAACACATCATAACTTATGGGTTTCCCAATGTGATATCCCCCATCTTTCAAACGAAACTCTCTTATAAACCAAGACATTCTTGGAACGTTCTTCGAATGTCTTACAAACTGATCTCGCCTTAAATAGTTGTGCCGAGGAATTCTGACCGACTCTAGACAAGATTTCATCAATCATGTCTCCGGGTAGGTCTCTTAAAATATTGGGTTGTCTATCCATTTTGTGTTTTTAAACTGTAAAATAGACAAGAGTTAGATTAATAAAAAAATACTTATTAATACAAGCAATTTTTACATATATCATAAAGCATAAGCACACTATATTACATATATTACACCACACGAATACAACTATCTTATTCCGACTCGCTTGTTTCCTCTTCTTTGGTTTTGGTTCGTTTTGCCAAGTTTCTAGGGATATATGATGTTCCCCTAATACTAGCTGTCGTTTTCCACAACGGTTTAGAAAAACCTGGTGGTTTAGAGGTTCCCGGGTCATTGTTACAACTTAAGGACTTCGGGGGTTGACGATACATATAAAGTTCATCGGGGTTGGAATTAGATTTCTCTATTTTTATGCCCTTTCCCTTATTATTTTCTTTTGATTTTTTAAATTCAGTTGGGGTAATTTCTATAACATCATCGGAATTCTCGTCGGAATTCGATTCATCGGAGAATTGGTAATCCTCCCAATATTTTGCTTCCTTGGCGGAAACACCATTGACCATAATTAACCCTGGTCGGTTGGTTGAGAATTTTCTTTTACTTAACCGTTTTATTATTTCCCCCACCGGTTCTATTTCCTCCTCCGGTTCCTCCACTTCCGGTTCTGATTCTTCTTCCGGTTTTGATTCTTCTTCCGGTTCCTCTTCGGGAACTTGTGAATCAGTCCAATATATATTCGACTCTTCGTTATTATTAGGTGAGTCAATGGGATTTGTGCTAGAGGTAGACATCTATCACACAATATCAAACATGTTAAGAGATTAATATATCACATAATATATACATGTTAATAATAAATAGTTTCCAATAAAAATGTTAAGCAATCATTTTTAAAGAAAACACGGTCGAAGTCCAGACTCACTAATGCATCCTAACAAACTTGATAAGACACACTAATGCAAATTTTCTGGTTCTCTAAGACCAACGCTCGGATACCAACTGAAATTTCCCGTTCGTATTGATTAAAAACGTTCCATATTAATTGATTTCGTTGCGAGGTTTTGACCTCTATATGAGACGTTTTTCAAAGACTGCATTCATTTTAAAACAAACCATAACCTTTATTTCATCAATAAAGGTTTAAAAAGCTTTACGTAGATTATCAAATAATGATAATCTAAAATATCCTGTTTACACACGACTATTACATAATGGTTTACAATACAAATATGTTACAACGAAATAAGTTTCTTGAATGCAGTTTTTACACAATATCATACAAGCATGGACTCCAAATCTTGTCCTTATTTAAGTATGCGACAGCGGAAGCTCTTAATAATCACCTGAGAACAAACATGCTTAAAACGTCAACAAAAATGTTGGTGAGTTATAGAGTGTCTATGGTTGTTCCGAAATATATATAGATGTGTCGACATGATAGGTCGAAACATTGTATACGTGTCTATGGTATCTCAAGATTACATAATATACAATACAAGTTAATTAAGTTATGGTTGGAATAGATTTGTTACCAATTTTCACGTAGCTAAAATGAGAAAAATTATCCAATCTTGTTTTACCCATAACTTCTTCATTTTAAATCCGTTTTGAGTGAATCAAATTGCTATGGTTTCATATTGAACTCTATTTTATGAATCTAAACATAAAAAGTATAGGTTTATAGTCGGAAAAATAAGTAACAAGTCATTTTTGTAAAGGTAGTCATTTCAGTCGAAAGAACGACGTCTAGATGACCATTTTAGAAAACATACTTCCACTTTGAGTTTAACCATAATTTTTGGATATAGTTTCATGTTCATAATAAAAATCATTTTCCCAGAATAACAACTTTTAAATCAAAGTTTATCATAGTTTTTAATTAACTAACCCAAAACAGCCCGCGGTGTTACTACGACGGCGTAAATCCGGTTTTACGGTGTTTTTCGTGTTTCCAGGTTTTAAATCATTAAGTTAGCATATCATATAGATATAGAACATGTGGTTAGTTGATTTTAAAGGTCAAGTTAGAAGGATTAACTTTTATTTGCGAACAAGTTTAGAATTAACTAAACTATGTTCTAGTGATTACAAGTTTAAACCTTCGAATAAGATAGCTTTATATGTATGAATCGAATGATGTTATGAACATCATTACTACCTCAAGTTCCTTGTATAAACCTACTGGAAATGAGAAAAATAGATCTAGCTTCAAAGGATCCTTGGATGGCTTGAAAGTTCTTGAAGCAGAATCATGACACGAAAACAATTTCAAGTAAGATATCCACTCGAAATAAGATTGTTATAGTTATAGAAATTGAATTAAAGTTTGATTATGATTATTACCTTGTATTAGAAAGATAACCTACTTTAAGTAACAAGGGTTTCTTGATCTTGGATGATTACTTGGAATGGATTTAGAAAACTTGGAAGTAAACTTGCAATCTTGGAAGTAATCTTGATTTTATGAAACTAGAACTTTTGGAATTTATGAAGAACACTTAGAACTTGAAGATAGAACTTGAGAGAGATCAATTAGATGAAGAAAATTGAAGAATGAAAGTGTTTGTAGGTATTTTTGGTCGTTGGTGTATGGATTAGATATAAAGGATATGTAATTTTGTTTTCATGTAAATAAGTCATGAATGATTACTAATATTTTTGTAATTTTATGAGATATTTCATGCTAGTTGCCAAATGATGGTTCCCACATGTGTTAGGTGACTCACATGGTCTGCTAAGAGCTGATCATTAGAGTATATATACCAATAGTACATACATCTAAAAGTTGTGTATTGTACGAGTACAAATACGGGTGCATACGAGTAGAATTGTTGATGAAACTGAACGAGGATGTAATTGTAAGCATTTTTGTTAAGTAGAAGTATTTTGATAAGTGTCTTGAAGTCTTTCAAAAGTGTATGAATACATATTAAAACACTACATGTATATACTTTTTAACTGAGTCGTTAAGTCATCGTTAGTCGTTACATGTAAGTGTTGTTTTGAAACCTTTAGGTTAACGATCTTGTTAAATGTTGTTAACCTAATGTTTATAATATCAAAAGAGATTTTAAATTATTATATTATCATGATATTATGATGTACGAATATCTCTTAATATGATATATATACATTAAATGTCGTTACAACGATAATCGTTACATATATGTCTCGTTTCAAAATCATTAAGTTAGTAGTCTTGTTTTTACATATGTAGTTCATTGTTAATATACTTAATGATATGTTTGCTTATCATAATATCATGTTAACTATATATATAACCATATATATGTCATCATATAGTTTTTACAAGTTTTAACATTCGTGAATCACCGGTCAACTTGGGTGGTCAATTGTCTATATGAAACCTATTTCAATTAATCAAGTCTTAACAAGTTTGATTGCTTAACATGTTGGAAACACTTAATCATGTAAATAACAATTTTATTTAATATATATATAAACATGGAAAAGTTCGGTTGGTTCATCTTCTCGATTGAGGTATTTTCAAGAATCATGAAAGGTTTGAATGCAGATTGTAATCGTCAAGATACAAATGAGGTTTAAGATGAAATCAAGTGGCAAACTTGAAGAAATGTTTAGTTTCATATGTTATAATCAATATTTTAATTCATTTTAATTGTTCAATGTTATTAGTCCACAGTTAGTAGTCTACAATTAGTAGTTCAACAATTCATATATAGTTTAGTATATAATATTCGAATTAATTAATATGTGTCGTGACCCATTATATACATGTCTCAGACTCGATCACAACTCAAAGTATATATATTATTTTAGAATCAACCTCAACCTTGTATAGCTAACTCGAACATTACCGCATATAGAGTGTCTATGGTTATTCCAAATAATATATATATATGCGTCGATATGATATGTCAAAACATTGTATATGTGTCCCGATTTATCCGACGATATTTAAAGTGCGTAAAGTAAATAACAGAAATTAAATGACTATAAATAAAATTGCGAGAATTAAAATTGCGATAAATAATTTGCGATAAATAAATTGCGATAAATAAAATGTAATACGGAATTAACAGTTAGCTAGGAACAGTTAGCTAGGTTTTTGTTAGTGTGGATTCTTAACAAAATTTCTCATAGTTAATTTGTTTGTTTCTAACGAATTTTATTTTGTCCAATATTTTCTTCATTATGCCACTTGTTGGATTCTGATATGTCAAAATCCAAATATGAAATTGAATGAAAATGGTTATTCTGTGGTGAACGGATTCGTATATCTGTGGATGTACGTAGGATAGTAAATGACTGTTGAATCAGATTCAAAGAATGTACAGTGTAACTTATTAATGTGAAATCTAAATATTCCTCGGGTATTACCTACCCGTTAAAATATTTTCACCATTAACAGTTTGTACAAAAGAATTTTTAATTACAATCTTTATGAAAATATACATACATATATATTTTCTTCAGATGTAATCATGAATTTAATGAGTTAATATGATGGTAAACTCATTTGATTTACCGTTAGAACTAGAATACATAATCTCTAAAACATTGGAGATTACATAATCGTCATGTAGAACGAAGATAAATGATGTAGAACGATACGTAGAACGAAGATCATGCTTGGGGGTATAGATTGTGATATTGTGGCGTGTGGTGTTGATGGTACGGGTGCTGTTGCTGGTGGTTCTGTTGGTGTCGGTGATGTTGCTGAAGTTGGTAAGTTTTGCACCATATCCTCCAAATTGATTACTCGAGCGCGAAGTTCGTTGATGTAACACCCTGAATTTTGTGTGTCAGGAAATGTTCCTGAAGGTGTCAGAAAATGTGTGCACCAGAAAGCGCCACAAAAGGTCTACCTAACACTTATGCATTTTCAGAATTTACATTAGAATCAGGATTTGTCAGAATCAGTCCCTGAACTTCAGAATCTGTTTAGACCCTTATGCGCGCCGTGCACATTCAGGGTCCGTGCCGCGCACCCCACCTGGGACAGTTTTCTGCCTTTTTCTATTTTGAGTCAAATGAGGGGCTTTTTGATCTTTTCACTTGAGGACGGATCTGTAGCCTTATTAGCAGATTTGGATCCAATTATGGATCACTTTCACATCCACAACTCTCTCATCTTCAAACTCTAGAGAGAGGAAGAGTTTTAGAGAGGGAAAGCTCCATTTGGAGAAGAAGGAGGGTGACTCGGGTTAAGGTACAAGAGTTAAAGTTGTTCACCTCGTTCACGACAACGTTTTGGTAGTGTTTGTAAGTTCTAACTCTGAATTTTGTTGTTTATGATTCTTGTTCATGTTTGGGGTTTGAGCTAGTTAGGTTTATAAACCCCATTTCTCATGAAATTGGGGGTTTTGTTGTATTGCTAGTGTAAGTATACCCGATTATTGTGGGTTTAGGGTTTGATGATGAATTTAGAAGTATTTGTCTTGGTTTGTTAGTTAAACCTCTAGATTGAAAGGTTGTTAGTGACTTTGATGTTCTTAAGAACAAGTTTTGCTAGTCAAAATTGACGTTGACTTGGTTTGGTGTCAAAATGGATTTTGAGTCAAGTTTTGGTGAATCAAGTATCTAAATACTTGATTTAGGTATTAATTGGTGTTTTAGAAATATAATCACTAGTCGTTAGTGATTTTGGGCGTTTTATGACTTTGGTCAAAATGGGTAATTTGAATTGGGTCAAAATTGATGACGACACTAATTTGGATAAAATGGATGATAAACGCTTTTGTTAAGTGTTAAATAATGTTTTTGGATGTAATTACTCGCGAGAAGTAATTTTGGGGTTAAAGTGATATTTTAACATAAGTCAAACGTGGTCAAAAGCTATATGGGTCAATATTGCACGTGTTGGGGTTTTGGTGTAATCGGTGTTTGAAATGATTACTACCTAAGTAGTAATTTAGTGTTAAGACCTAGGTTTGGTCTAATTGGTGTAAAGTATGATTTGAGTTAAATTGTACTTTGTTGTGTTGGTTTGAATTACCACCCGAAGTGGTAATTGGTTTGTGTCCATTAGGTGTTAAATGGGCGGGTTTTGACGAGCAAGGTGTGACCCCTCGGCTAAGGGAAGTTTGTGTCGGGTTCTCTTTTAGAGAATGGCTATTTATGTGTATATTGTACCTATGTGTGATATAGGTGGTTACTTGCTCGAATTTGAGGACGAAGATCATGTTATACATGACTTGTGCGGGCATTCCAAGGTGAGTGGAATGATTATATATGTATGTATATAATGTATTTATTTGTATGCTATGGTATGAACCAAAGAGCACGTAGTGCCATAATATATGCGATTGTGCTATAATGTGAACCAAAGAGCCGGTAGCGTCATAGTACGTGTGTTGTAGTGTGAACCAAAGAGCCGGTAGCACTACGGCACGAGTTGTTAGAGTGTGAACCAAAGAGCCGGTAGCACCATAACCGATGCGTATGGTGTGAACCAAAGAGCCAGTAGCACCATGACGCGAGAATGGTTAACCATATGATTTGTGTATGTGTTGTAGTGTAGCATATTATATTGTTTGAGTATATACTATTGGTATTACTAGCTTGCGATATTGGAGGTTATTAGCCTTATACTTGAGATGGTTGCTAATTATATTGCTAGCATGTATGCGGTATGTGTGTAAGTGACTTCAAGTAGGTATATTATATATGTATATGTATATTTATAATTATTGCATTCACTAAGCTTTATGCTTACCCCTCTAGTTGTTTACCTTTTTCAGGTATTTTGTTATGAGGCTAGCTAGTTGTTAGACTAGTTGCGTAGGAGCGCTTGGGCTCGATGGGGTAGCTTTTGGATATGCGAACGCGGATTGGGGATTTGGTAGTCCCCGGGATTATGCTCTTTGTATCGGATTGGATTATAGAGTCCTAACTCATCTAAGTGTAAATTGGGATTGAAACTTGTATTTTGTACGAAAGTCGTAAAACGACCGACGTGGGTCCGGTGTCCTAAAAATCGTTTTATTATTGGAACGTGTTAGTCTTGTTTATTATAATGTGTTGTGAAAAGCGTTTCATCTAAAAGTGTCAGGAAGTGGGAGATCTTTAATCAAAATTTGGAAAATCCGGACAGAGGCTGTCAGGCCTTGTGCGCGCCGCGCACCTAAAGGGTTGCGCGCCGCGCACCCTTCTGAAATAAAAAAAATCTTTTGCTGCGTATTCGATTGGATAACGGGTTGAGTCGTTACAAGTGGTATCAGAGCATAGTCTAAGGGAATTAGGTGACCTTAGAATAGGTGCCTATTCTTAGACTTATTGACAGTTACGTATTATTTGCTGGACTTGTTGGAATGCAGGTCAGATTGAGATTTGTTAGTGCCTTAGAGTAGGTGACTAACTAGGACTTTTGCTTGTCCAAGGTGTGATTATGTGGGGCCTTATTTCGTGTGTAAATTAGTGCCTTAGATAGCTAGTGTTTAATGTAAGTAGGCGAACTTGGACGTTGTTTCAGTGATAGTCACCTAGGTTGTAGGTTGACTTATTGTTGTGGTGTACCTGTGTACGTTTATTACTATATTGTATATTGGTGTATATATACATGTATCTATTTGGTGCGGTGTCCTAAGGACGAATCTATTGGAGAGATTCGCATGTTTGGCTATTTGAAGTGATCAAGTTCGCTGTGACGACCCGAAAACTTTCGACCAAATTTAAACTTAATCTTTATTTGATTTCAACACGATAAGCAAAGTTTGTAAAGTTGAATCTCAAAAATTTTGAACTATTTTCATATATACAATTACCCTTCGATCATTTTCGACGATTCACGAACAATTAAATGTAAATAGATATGTGTGTGTATATATATATATATATATATATATATATATATATATATATATATATATATAATAATTGAAAATATAATTTGAAATATTATATGTTGTTGTTATTAAATGTATTATGTAAACTAAAATAAAAATAGGATATTATAATAATTATTATCTAAAACATATCTATTTATATATAAATAGAGTATAATAAAAATAAATATTTGACGAATCATTTTGACCACGTGTTTCACATTTTATGACTAAAATAAACACAAGTACGTAATATAAAAAAAAACTTGGGATTTTCTCTATACTTTTACCCATTATCAACTGAGCACGAATTCCAGTCCGTGAATGAAATACGTAGACAACGGCTAACTTAATCACCTGTTTATATTTTAAATTATATTATAATATAATTATCATATTAATAAAATTAATGATTGCTACTGATTGAACATATAACCGGATTTGGATTAAGAATCAAAATTATTGATATTCACGAGTGTTGGATTATATAGAAAAGGTGATTGATGTGCGTAGAGGTGTATACGAAATAGTTATATTTTACTAGGAAATACTATTAAAAACGATACAATTTTACACAAGTTATTTATTTATTTTTAGAGTGGATATACCTAAACCTTGCTACAACACTTATAGGCAGTGTACTTAATCGTACAGTAGTGTAGTTTTTAGTAAGTCCGGTTCGTTCCACAGGGATCTAGCCAAGTTTAACGCTATATTTTTAAAACTATATTTGTATAAATATATATATATATAAATATAAGTAGTATTATTATTATTATAAAAGGGGGTTTTTACGGTTTAATGACCGGTTTGTCGATTTTAAAACTTTAGTCTCTGTTAAAACCTAATGTAAAATATTAAAAATAAAAATAACTTAATTTAAAGCGTAAAGTAAATGACGATAATTAAAGTACGATAAATTAAAATGCGATAAATAAAATGACAATAAATAAAATTGCGATAATTAAAAAGTACGATAATTAAAAGTGCAATTAAATAAAATGACAGTAAATAAAAGTGCGAAAAAATATGAAATAAAGAAATTATGCTTATTTAAACTTCCGTAATCATGATGTTTGACGTGTTGATTTTAGTTTATTATCATGGGTTAATTATCCTTTGTCCTGGATTATTCAATATGTCCATCTGGTTTTTGTCCATAACAGTCCATCAGTCATAAATATAAAGTGCGAGTGTCCTCGTCAAATTATCCTTATAGCCGAAGTCAAATATTCCAACTAATTGGGGACTTAAACTATAATTACACCAATTTTCCTTGTATGTAAATCACCCCTGTTTTAATAACTCCATTGACTATTAATCCATTCCTGTGTCCGGTTAAATGAACGATTATTAGTACTTATAAATATCCCGCCCATCGTGTCCGATCGAGTGTATATGGTTATTTATAGGTACGTCCAATTGTAAATCTTTATATTAAATTAACGAACTATCATTCAATTAAACAAATATAAAGCCCATTAATAGCCCATAGTCTAATTTCCACAAGTGTCGTTCTTTTGTTCAAACCCTAATTATGGTAAAAGCCCAATAACCCCGTCTTTAATATTTAGCCCAACATCAAGATTACTTCGGCTTAAATAAGCATAATAATAACTTAGCTACGAGACATTAATTTAAAAAGGTTGAACATAACTTACAATGATTAATAATAGCCTAGCGTTACACGGAGAGAATTTCGACTTACACACTTACAACATTCGCTAACATACCCTTATTATTATTAATCTTAAATTAAAATTTAAATTAAAAATTATATATATATATATATATATATATCGTAAGAGTGAGAGATAGATTAGAAAAAGGTGTAAAACATTCGACCAAAAACTGCGAAATTTATAGATGTGGCCAGCCTTTCACTGCCATGCGATCGCATGGAAATTGTGCCTTCTGGCCATGCGATCGCATGGCCTGCTTTTCCAGCTCACAAAGATTCTAAAACGTGGGCTGCTGCATTTTTTTAATATATATATATATATATATATATATATATATATATATATATATATATATATATATAATTTATATAATTATATATATATTATGTTATATTCTTGTACATAGTTGACTCGTAATTTTAGGTCCGTTGCGTCGCGCGTTGAGAGTTGACTCTGGTCCCCGTTCCAATTTTTCGAACGTCCTTTCGTACTATTTAATATCTTGTACTTTGCGTTTTGCGGCTCGTACTCTTGTAACTTTTAGACGTTTCTGATCAATAATTTGAACCACTTTGATTGTACTTTGTACTTTTGAGCTTTTTGGTCGTTTGCGTCTTCAATTCGTCGAATCTGTTTTTTGTCTTCACCTTTTTATTATTTAAACGAATATCACTTGTAAATAGAACAATTGCAACTAAAAGCTTGTCTTTCTTGAGGGATAATGCTATGAAATATATGTTCGTTTTTAGCATTATCAAATATTCCCACACTTGAGCGTTGCTTGTCCACAAGCAATATAGTCTTGAAATAAAAATACTAGAATCACTTCTTTATTCTTCACACTTTGTACATCAGTGATTTTGATTTGGCGGTATGAACAATGATAGTAACGTTGTGGTTTACAGTCCCACATGACTATGAAAATTTAGATCCTTAAGGAAATTGGATCTTTATAAAAACATTTGATCTTTTAAAAATTCAATCTAGCTTTTACCCTAGATAAGTTTTTCGGAATAACCCTTCACCGGTGTTTACGAAATTGTTTTTGTGGGTTTTGTGGGTTTCAGATTTGAAAATTTTAGCTCAAAACTTGCGGTTTTGTGTCACCCACTTGCTAACCTTGTATTAGGAAAGCAACACGTCTAGTACACTTGCTCCGTATATTACCTTTCTGTAAACTACCGTCCGGTTGTAAAGGAAAGCGTTGAACAAGCAACTGTTAAGGCAATGTCCCGTGATATGCTTTTGATTATGGTCTATAACGTGTCGGATGCAATTACTATCCTTTGTAGGAGCAATAGTAAAGCTCACCCTTATAGTTTTTCGGTTTGGCACAAGGTCCTGTCTTCGACCATGCTATGCAACCACCGTTCTTACGGTTGACACCCGATTTGGTTCAGGTGACCTAATGAATTCCAGGTGAATTCCTAGGATTTTACGTTCAATGGTACTGAACGCATTAAAAATGGGTTTTCAGAAAACAAATCGGTTTGTAATTTTGATCAAAATATTTTCTCGTTCAAGCTCGAGTTTAGATATCATCGAATTCCATGAGTTTGTAATTCTCAATCTTTAAAGTCAATCTCAAGGATTGAGTAATATCAGTCTTAAAAGCTGATTTTTAATCTTTAAGGAGATTATCCTTTTTGGGGATCTGATTCATTAGTCTTATAAGCTAATTTGCACGGTGCCCCCCATTGTACGAGACAGATCCTCTCATGGTTAGGATAAGTCTGACCACTTGGCGACCCTGTTTGATGCTGAGGTCCGTGGATTTCCAGCTGATTTTCGAGAAAACTTTTCAAGGTTTTTCGTAGACTCTACAACTAGTCTGGATGACAACTTCCTGACCTAAATCAAGAAGCGCGTGTCTTTTTCTCGAAAGACTTTACTTCATTTTAAATTCCATTTATATTACAATAAACTGGGTAAAACTGATTAATATCGTCCAAAACAAAAGTATTTTCAATTATTTGTACAAAAATATGTGATAAATGTTCTAAATAACTTGGTAAATTTTTCCCACACTTGGCTTTTATTTTCCTTTCTTTGCCTTTTTATTTTCCTCTATTCCATTTTAAAGGAATTCTAACATTTTGGGTTGTTTCTCAATTTATGTCCTTTCCGAGGTAACAATAATTTCGGTGTTAACACCTAGTTTTATCGTTCATAAATATGTATAAACATGATTTTGAGTTCATTTAATTGAAAATTTTGAAATTTTTTACTAGAATTGGGTAGTCAGTATATAAGACTAGGGATGTTCTTTATTATCAGAGAGCACTAGATTCTAATACAACTACTGCGTTACTAGTATTTTTAATGGTAACCAAGTGTTTAAGTTAAAAAATTTAAAAATTCGAAAGAATTTAACTCCTTCCCACACTTAAGATTTTGCAATGCCCTCATTTGCAAGAAATCAGTAACAATTTAAATTATTGAGGGTGATTAGCGTAGAAAAATGATTAAATTTTACCAAAGTTTCCAAACATATTGGCGTTTGTTTGTTGAATGATAAATGGTGCACATCATTTGTTTATTCCGTCTTGTTGTTACATCACATTTGTTTTTCGTTTTGTCGTCAAAATCAGTAGCTTTTGCTGAACTTAATGCCAGTCTTTGAAAGTTCGCTGTTTTACTCTGTTGTATACAATTGACAATATACATACATACAAATAATAACATGCATGGTAATTTGAAATGGGACTTAACATCCCACTTTCAAATTAAATATGAAATATTAGTACAACATAAAAAAAAAAAAATTAAAACTTACATTAAAGTATCACAATATTATATGTTAAAACAAATTTAATAGAAATAATAAAAAATTAAAAATCACCAACGGGAACTATATCAATCTGGATAGGGGTTCCAGTTCATGTCGTCGGGCGGGTTCCACGGTTGGTTATAGGTGTACTGATAGGCCTGGTTGGGGTCGTAGAGAGTAAATGGTGGTCGCATATCGGGCTGGTGTGGAGGATAGTAAGCAGGTCAGGTCGGTACGTAGTTATTTGGTACCTGAGGTGATAGCTGGCTCATGATCTGATGCTGATGATAGTGCCATCTATCATGCTGTCGTTGCCTAGAATGCTCGTACACATTCTCGGCGTGCCACTGCTCGAACTGACTATGTCTAGCCTCGTTTGTCATTTCTACCTCATCTATAAGCTGGTAAACGTCAGTCATAGCCTCCCTAATGACATCCCAAATGTCATCCGGTTCCTCCATTTCCTCATCTAAACCTCTCTCTACCTGTGGATGATGACCATCATATGGTACTGCTTGATTACGTCTGCTCTTTAATACCTTTACACCCTGATAGACCTTCAATCCTAAAGTATCAACCTGTTACCTACACACCATCAGTAGACCCCCTTGATCCCTATCTACACCCAAATACTCTCCAATGAGAGTAACAAAAATACCTCCTCCTATTATTCCCCCATCCTGTATTCCTGCCACTATTTTGGACAGATAAAAACCAACACAGTAGGGGTTATTAACAAAGCTTCTAGGGTTTCGAATACACTTAAGGTAAAATAAATCGTGTAAGGTCATCTTCTCCTTGTTTTTACCTCTTTGTGTAATCGAATTACCTAAAAATCTATGTATAATACGTAGCTCTGCTTTGTTAATATCTAAATAGGAGTGTCTTCCTCCCAGCGAAAAAACATTATAATTTGACATACGCCTCCAGACGGCGTCCGAGTCAAAATTCCTATCTACCCTTTCACCATGATAAATCAAATTTGTACAATCAGGTGGTAGTAATTCACCAGGAGTGTAAATCTGTAAAGCCCTGGCCATGTCCAGCATGGACATCCTGTACATCCTACGGCCAAGTAAAAATCTAAGAAAACTTCTATCATCTAACCTAACTACATCCGCATTAAGTGATATAGTACTCATAAGCTCAACACACCATTCCTTATATACAGGCCTACTAATGGTGAATAAATGCTCCCAATCGGGAAAAGAAGAGTTCCCATATCTTTGGATCAGATGCTGCCTAACTGAGTTAACTAGTTGGACCCTTTCCAAAGGCTCCTAATCGATTACCCTAGGTACTTCTACATTTTTTGTTACCAGTTTAAATTTGTTACTTTGGTACGTCGGGTAATCTCTCCAACTTCGATCAAATCTCAAATTGGGATGCAACTGTTCTTCATGAATCGTTGGGTGTTCTATTATCGAATGAATTGGAAATTGTACGTAGGCATTAACATATTCTTGTTGGGGATCATAATACGATACGTGTTGATCAGGTTGTTGTTATTGTTCTTGTTGTTGCTCTGGTTCATATTGCATTTCTGGTTCAGGTTCTGGAGCAGGTTGCCTAGATGATGATGATGCACCATCAGTATCGGTAAATCTCTACAAAAAACATTGAACACAAAATTTTTGCATCCAAATATGCATTAGTATTAGCAAAATAACAACTTGAAACAATTACAATAACATGTTTAATCAAAATTAAACTTATACACATTTTCACAATTTTAACAATTCTACACTTTTTCAAATAAGCATATATGAAAATGTTTACAAAGTTCATAAGCATTCTACTCAAATAACATGTTAAAATAACCATTACTAGCAATTAAACAAGTTTCAAATGGCATTTACATCAATTTAATCAAGTCCGTGAATTTTAGACTTAAAAAGTCCACGTTAATTCTCAAAAATCATGTTTAGGATCAAAGTTTGGATCATTTAACTACCTAAACATGTTACACTACTTAATTAAGCAATAATTCATGACGAAATCGGCCATAACCTGTTTATATCAAAAAAAAAAACCCCAAATTGCTCAAGAACACAAACCCTAGATTTCTAAAAATTTTGAAGTTTTTGGCTTCAAATCATGTTAAATAGCATCAATCTAGGTTATACATGCATAATATACTAACAATATAACTCTAATTACACTAGAATTTAACAAAATCAAATGAGGTAAAATATTGATAATTATCACAAAAACTAGGAAATTTAAGAGTTTAGGGGTGTAATTGTTACCTTCCTGCTTAAAAATCCGAACCTATGCATGATTAGAGCGGATTATTGTGAGAAATTTGGAGTAATTTGGTGAAAAAATGAGAATTTTTGAGTGTGTTTGTGAGTTTGTTCGTGTGTATGTGTGTGTTGGAGTGAAAACAGAGAACTCGCTGGGCTTTTGATACCTGGCCAGTATTTGGTCCTCATGCGACCGCATGGGTTCCAAGTGCAAACCCCATGCGATCGCATGGGGTGTAGGGTTTTTTTTTTTTTTTTTTATAAAAACCTTCACTTAATAAAACATAAATTAATAAATTTTAAATATTTGTTTCTTTTAAGAATGAGGGCGTTTCGGATCATTGTCCTAGTCCGTCTCTCAACAAAGTTTTAAAATTTGTTCCTTTTTAAGCGTTGTTTTAAAAGCAAAGATTTTTGGGTTTTTTTAATGTTTTTGACATACTTTAATTCAATAAGATAAAAATAATGATAATAAAAGTTCTCGTCCCGCCATCGGGTAAAGCAATTTCGATTCAACGAGCTAGTTTTCAACTCACGACGAATTTTAAATATCAAATTTTTAACTTAATGAAATAAAGTAAATTTTTGTTTTTAAAATCACACCAAACTTAAATTTAAAATGCATAAAATTAAAAATTCATATCATTAATATTTTTATACATACAAACTTATATTAAAAATATTAATTTTTCAAATATTTACAAACTTAAATATATTGATTTTAAACAGTTTACAATATTAATTTAATATTTATATATTAATTTTAAAAAAACAAGGTAAAAATTAAAATTAAAAATCTTTTTGGTCTTTTATCCCATTTTAATCAATCAAATATTATCAAAAATATACGCCTCTCTTTTCGGTAAAGTATTTTCGGTTTCATAATCTAGTTTTACTCCTGACGAATTTCTGAAATATTTTGGGTTGATTGATTAAAGATATTTATACCTGAAGAATAAACGGTAAATTTCGCAGAGATGTAATAAATTTTTGTATGATATTAATAATTTCGGTTACGCATACCTAATTTTATTGAATACCAATTTAATACTATCAGTGTTTATTATCAAAAGGTTAAAAGCAATAAAAATAAAAATAAAAACTATACATACTTACCTGTGAGATAGAATTCTCAGAGACCTGCTTTAGCCGACTCATAGGAGAGTCGTGTGATTTGGTTTTCCATAGCTACATAAGCGTAACCTCGATTCTTCAATATCTTTTCCTCTAAACATATAAACGGTCCTTCTCTGCATAGAGTAACAAATTCGGTATTTGAATATGTTTGATTATTTGAACATTTACCTTCGTGTGACCATTTTCCGCATTTATAACATCTTTCAAGGTGTCGTGCTCTTCTTTTTGTTGCGGATTTTGATTTTCTTTTACCAAAATGTGTCTTATGATGATCTTTCCTGAGTTCTTTCCTTACTTCGTCACATCTGCCTCTTATTACTGACACCAGGTCACTCGGGAGTGTGTCATTATTACGTTTAGTAATCAAAGCGTGTAGCATTAGACCATGGTTTAGTTCAAAGGAATTCTTCATCTCGTAAAACCTAAAAAAATAAAAATTCAGAATGGAGGGAGAAGACTAGTTCTTTAGGGTCTGCTAGGGAAAGACCATTCGGATTCCATTCTCGAGAATTACACGAAAACAGAATATCTAACTCTAACAGAAATACATATTATCCTAAAAAGATTCAAATTTTCCCACACTTAGTTAGCTGTGGTGTCAAAATTGTGATTAACTTCATCTTCAACTTCCATTGGATTATCTATGTAATGTTTAACTCTGTGACCATTAACCTTAAATTCAATCCCATTTGAATTTATCAACTCTATTGTTCCATATGGGAAAACTTTTTTGACTATAAATGGTCCAGACCATCTAGATTTCAATTTTTCAGGAAATAACTTGAATCATGAATTGAAAAGAAGAACTCTGTCGCCTTCTTTAAATTCTTTTGAACTTCTGATTCTTTTATCATGCCATTTCTTCATTCTTTCCTTATAGATTAACGAATTTTCATATGCTTCATGTCTTAATTCTTCTAATTCGTTTAGTTGACTTAACCGTAGACGTCCGGCTTCATGTAAATCAAGATTACATGTCTTCAAAGCCCAAAATGCTTTATGTTCAATTTCTACTGGAAGGTGACATGCTTTTCCGTAAACGAGTTTAAAAGGTGTGGTACCAATTGGAGTTTTGTAGGCTGTTCTAAAAGCCCAGAGTGCATCCTCCAATTTCATGGACCATTCCTTCGGATTTGATCCTACGGTTTTCTCTAGAATACGTTTTAAAGCTCAGTTGGTATTTTCAACTTGTCCACTTGTTTGTGGATGATAAGCAGTTGAGATTTTATGAGTTACTCCATATCTTTTGAGAACTTTCTCAAGTTGATTATTACAAAAATGAGTACCCCGATCACTTATTAAAGCTTTCGGTGTTCCGAACCTTGCAAAAAGACGTTTTAAGAAGTTGACTACAACTCGTGCATCGTTTGTTGGTAGAGCTTGTGCTTCCGCCCATTTAGATACATAATCAATGGAAACGAGAATGTAGAGATTATTATGAGATTTTGGAAATGGACCCATAAAGTCAATACCCCAAACGTCAAATACTTAACATACTTGAATGACATTTTGTGGCATTTCATCACGTTGACTTATTTTTCCGGCCCTTTGACATGCATCACAGGATTTGCAAAGAAGGTGTGAGTTGAGGCCCATAATACCCTCATGTTGGTCCTGTGTGACAATGATTTAAGATTTGACTAGCTTCATCCACGAATACACACCAGCGTATTATTCCATCGAGACAACTTTTAAACAAATGTGGATCTTCCCAGAAATAGTGTTTTATATCACTAAAGAATTTCTTTCGTTTTTGGTACGACAATCCTTTTTCAAGGAATCCACATACTAAGTAGTTTGCATAGTCTGCAAACCATGGAATTTCATTATAATCTATCTTCAATAGATATTCATCAGGAAAGTTATCTTGTATGGCCGATTCATTTAGAACTTCTAATTCGGGATTTTCAAGACGAGAAAGATGACCAGCGGCGAGATTTTCTGCTCCCTTTTTGTCTCGGATTTCAATATCGAACTCTTGTAAGAGTAAGATCCAACGGATTAATCGTGGTTTGGCATCTTGTTTTGAAAATAGGTATCTAAGAGCAGAATGGTCGGTATAGACCACCGTTTTAGCTAGAACGAGATATGAACGAAATTTGTCAAAAGCAAAGACAATAGGAAGGAGTTCTTTTTCAGTAGTTGTGTAATTTGTTTGTACTCCTTGTAATGTCTTACTAGCATAATAAATAGGTTGAAATCGTTTTTCAATCCTTTGTCCTAAAACGGCTCCAATTGCAAAAACATTTGCATCGCACATGAGTTCAAATGGTAGATTCCAATTTGGAGTTATCATAATCGGCGCATTCGTGAGTTTTTCTTTAAGAATATTAAAAGATTTGATGCATTCATCTGAAAAGATGAATGGAGCATCCTTTTCTAGGAGTTTATTCATAGGAGTGTCAATTTTAGAAAAATCTTTTATGAAACGTCGGTAAAAACCGGCATGCCCTAGAAAACTCCTAACTCCTCTAACATTGGTAGGATGTGGAAGTTTAGCAATTACATCTACTTTAGCTCTATCTACTTCAATTCCTTCTTTTGAAATTTTATGACCAAGAACGATGCCTTCTTTAACCATGAAATGGCATTTCTCCCAATTAAAAACTAGATTTGATTGTTCGCATCTAATAAGCATTCGTTCAAGATTAACTAGACATGTTTCAAAAGTATCACCGAAGACTGAAAAGTCATCCATGAAAACTTCCATGCATTCTTCTATCATGTCGTGAAAAACGACATCATGCACCTTTGAAAAGTTGCAGGGGCGTTGCAAAGTCCAAATGGCATGCTTTTGAAAGCAAAAGTACCATAAGGGCACGTAAATGTGATTTTCTCTTGGTCCTCGGGTGCTATTGGAATTTGAAAATATTCGGAAAAACCATCAAGAAAATAATAGTAACTATTTCCGGCTAATCTTTCCAACATTTGATCAATGAAAGGTAAGGGAAACTGATCTTTTCTGGTGGCGTTATTTAATTTTCTATAATCAATACAAACATGCCATCCTGTTACAGTCCTAGTAGGAATAAGCTCATTTTTTTCATTTGTGATGACAGTCATGCCACCCTTCTTAGGTACACATTGAACTGGGCTTACCCATGGACTATTAGAGATTGGATAAATTAAACCTGCATCTAGCAGTTTAATAATTTCTTTCTTAACAACATCTTGCATATTAGGATTTAGTCTTCGTTGGCGTTGCACATACATTTTATGACCTTCTTCCATAAGGATTTTGTCACGACCCGGAAAATTTCGACTAATTTTGAACCAAACTCTCGACACGATTTAATATTTCGACACGATAATCAAAGTCTGTTAGGTTGAGTCTCAAAAATTTTGAACTGTTTCATATAATCATTTGATCTTCAACTATTTTTGACGATTCACGAACAATTAATTGTAACCTGATATATATATATGTATGTATATATATATATATATATATATATATATATATATATATATATATATATATATATATATATATATATATATATAATTAGAAATATAATTTTAGCTATTGTATGTTGTTATTATCAAAAAAAAATAAAAAATTTATGTAGGTAAAATATAACAAAAATTGATGACTGCTTATCAACTCATTTCACTTGTTTTTAGATGTAAGGTTTTTATTATTTTATTTTTTTAATTCTACGCTTTTTGCTTATGAATTAAATCCCACTAGTCTCTTGGCCATATTACAAATGAGAACCCACACCTACATATAGTGTGCATTCACTATCGACACCTATCAAGATCATTTACCTGTTTATTACTATAGTTAATTGAATGAATCACTGTTGTTGATTGAAATACATGTCCACCACTATCTATCAATATCCATCAAATAACTCATCTATTTTATATAACAATATTTACATCCTATATATATTCTTATAACTATATTATGTATATGTATATGTATGTTGACAACCCACCATGTAACCATTAACTTATCTAATATTCGATGACTAGATATATACTTTATATGTTATACGTTTCAATCACCAATTAAATCCACTAGTCTTTATCCATCCACTAACCCATAATATATAATAGATATACACTTGATTATGATTAAAACAAATCATGAAACTATCTGCCAAACATTCATTTCTGTTTTCAATTATTGACACCCAACACACACATTCTCAATAATCTTCTTTCCTATCCTATATATATATCTACATATTACATTTATATATATAACATATAAACATGCACATGTGGAAGTGCAGAGAAAATCACCACCACCTAATATTTATTTGATCACCTTCCCTCCTCTTCAATTCATCCCGCCACCAGCCTAATCATGACCACCCTCATCCGCCACCCACAACCACCATCTCTTTCTTTCCCCCTCTCTCTCTAGCTTCGGTGACAACCACCATACTCATCTCTCGACCACCATGAATCACCTTGTGTTTCTTGTTTTCGCAAAACGTCTCAATCATCAACCATCACCTCCTCTTATATATACATACATCTCCACTCCACCATCATCACCATGAACCGCCACCCCACCGGCCATCTTCCACCTTTCAACCATCATGGACCATCTTGTTCTACTTCAAAACCGTGAGCCACCATCACCCGTCACCACAACCTTCAACCACCATTGACACAATCTCCTTTCGTTTAACAAATCGTGAAAAAACCCACTTTCAATCACCTTCATCCACCAACACTCAACAATCACCACCACGACGATCTCCATCTCCAATACCGTGATGTACAACCTCCTCCTTCACCCACTGTAACTGTTTCTGTCTCTAACCGACACTTTATCACCACCATAATCCGCCACCTTTATCTCTCTCTCTACCTCTCAACTTCGTGAAACCCAGAAACAAAACAGCACCCACTCTTATTTTTTTCTGTGTTGGACGAACCAAAACCACTCCACAAGACACCATGTACAACCACTTCAACGTTATCATTCAACACCAGCTCCGTTACCTTCCATTCTCTCTTCCTCTCTACAATTGTTCCCAATTATGTTCTATGTTTCTGTCGATCAAGAAGCTGTAAATCGCAGCTATCTCTGCTACTATTGACAACCGTGAACCAACCTAGAACCACCAAGGTATCTCACAAATAAACCACCATTGAGTTCTATTTTTCCTTCTCTGTTTTAAAACTACCGGAAACAACACCGGTGTGATTTTTTTTCTTGTCTCCTTGCTTCACGATGCAAAGCATCACCGTCGGTTGCTACTGTTGCAGTTGCATCTTTTCGAACTCCATAGACCACTTCTATCACTCGCTATTACTGCTGTAAGTTACTAATCTTACTGCTATTTCGCTTATGTTTATGTTATATTACAATAATGAAATGATTAAAAGACGCTAAATACTAAATATAACTATAAAGGAAGAAAGTGATAAAGATGATTCCCTATGGTGGCCGACACTCATCAAACAACTAGCCCCACAATCCATTAGTATGTATAAAATTAGGTTGTTGGACGGTTGAACTCATGATACATGGAACTTGGGCCGTGACTTTTGGAACCCAATAAAACTTGAATCCATTAAAAACGCGACGATGAGCCTTCGAACTACTTGTTGTTATGAGACTTGGACTATGATCTTGCTCAATAACTTGGACGCTTTCCATTTTAAGATTATGATTATGGTAATGCATAATAATGAAAACAATGATGATGAGATAATGATAAATAATAAAGGTTAATGATGCTTGAAACGATAACGAATATGATTTTATGACTATGAGAAGTAGATGATAACACATATAAATAAAAATGTGAGTTAATGATAACGATGATGATGATGATAATACTTAATAAAAGATGATGATGGAAAGATAATTTGGGAAGACGAAGAAGAAAAATTTAATCGGATTAAGAACAAATTATATAGATTTTAGAGTGACATAATTTCAGAAAAACAAAGTTAGACGAATGATTAAGAGTGTTATCGGTTTAGCGGGAGGTCGCGGGAGGTCTCGGGCCTGGGCACGGGCATTTATTTTTAGAAAAGATTTAATGGTAGTTTTCAATATTATTAATATTATTATTATTATTATTACGAACACAAGTATTATTATTATTAAAAATTAGTATTATTATTATTATCATTATTTTTACTACTAGAATTATCATTATTTTTACAACAAATAAATATTATGCATATAAAATTATACTTATAATAAGATTACATATAATAAACATATTTTTATATAAACATTTATATATAACAAATGATGTATTTTTAATATAATATTAATCATATATAAATATTAATATAACTATATAAATATTAGTCATTTTTAAAGATACATATAAATTAAATATATAACTTAGGATATAATAAATTTGTTCGATTATAATTATATGTGTTAACATATGTATATATATAAATGATATAGGCTTGTGAATCCGAGATCAACCCTACACTTTTTCAATGACGTCATATGTATTTTTACTACAAAATACAGTATGGTGAGTTTCATTTGCTCCCTTTTTAATTGCTTTGCAATTTACATTTTTTGGGCTGAGAATACATGCGATATTTTATAAATGCTTTACGAAATAGAGACAATTGAAAATGATATTCTGCGGATTGATGTGCTAGGTAATTTAGTTACATGTTATAGGAGCATGTAAGCGCGAATCATAAAGATAGATCTATCGGGTTTAACACCCCCATCCTGTAGGCTGCACTAGACATAAGAACTAGTGGGCGGATGTTTAGTACTTCGAGGATTATTTATACACTTGCGAGTGTACATATCCATCTTTGCGAAGATGACTTATTATATTATTGTTAAGGTTGGTTACTGAGGCCTCAACATAAGCAGAACGGTTTTATACACTTGCGAGTGTACATATATTTATAAACGAAAATCTTGTGGTCTATTAAGATATTGAAATAATTGTTATGATAAACCTATGAACTCACCAACCTTTTGGTTGACACTTTTAAGCATGTTTATTCTCAGGTACGAATTAAGTCTTCCGCTGTGCATTTGCTCAATTTAAGGACATTACTTGGAGTCTATCATCGCAAAGGGACCAGATGTTGATAACTTCGTCCAGGGGGATAAGGACGGGTTGTTACATGTGGTATCAGAGCGTTGGTCTTAGGAACCCGGCCTTGCATTAGTGTGTCTTACCAGATACTGTTAGGATGCATTAGTGAGTCTGGACTTCGACCTTAGCTGCATATTATAAGTATTGCTTGTCATTCCTAGTGGAAAATTTCCTGCTTATCATTCCTAAGTCTAGACACGACCTCCTGCACTTATTTGATAGATAGTGTACAGAAAATTCATATCTTAGCGTATCTGTTACTGTAGACTTTATCTGACACGTTTCCTTAATTCTCTCCGTAATCTACGAGATCTCCTGTACTATGCATAGATATTCTATGTAATTAGAATATCATCCGATATCCGAAATTCATTTCATACCAAAAACTCTTTATCTAACCGAGCAAAATGGAACTCACCACTAGTTCAAGCCTCTCGGAATCCGATATGGAGTCCCACTCCAGCTCCGAAAGCAGCGTCACCAGAATGAATCAACCAATCATCCATTCCCAAATCATCTGATGGGTTCGTAGTCAACTTAACCAATGGAGACAAGAAGAACGCGATACTTTTCACCCACCAACCTGCACCCTCGGCAAAGAACCCGAAACACTTACCGGCGAACCTGTTTGAAACACCATTTTCATCTTCAGATCCCGAATATCTCGTCACGATTATATTCTATCTATAATTCTAAACCTTACTCATCCGCTCGTTCTAACTAACAATCATCCCGGAATAATCAAAGAAGTCAACGAGCTTCGCGCCCGAGTTGTAGCCTTGGAAAAGATGGTGCAAAATGTACCAGCTTCAGCAGCATCACCGGCATCAACAGTACCACCAACATCGACACCAGTACCACCAACAACCCAAGTTTCAACATCACATGCCTCAACATCTCATTCTGTACCTCGAGCATAATTATCGTTCTACGTATCATTCTATCTACTATATCTTCGTTCTACATATCGTTCTACATCGATTATCTTCGCTTTACGTATCGTTCTACCTCATTAATCTTCGTTCTACATGACGATTATGTAATCTCTAATGTTTTAGAGATCATGTAATCTAGTAATAACGATAAATCAAATGAGTTTAATATCTTATTGACTCATTAAATCCATGATTACATCTGAAGAAAATATATATGCAAGTATATTTTCATAAAGATTATAATTAAAATTCTTTTGTACAAACTGTTAATGGTGAAAATATTTTAACGGGTAGGTAATACCCGAGGAATATTTAGATTTCACATTAATAAGTTACATTGTACATTCTTCGAATCTGATTCAACAATCATTTACTATCCTACCTACCACCACCGATATACGTATCTGTTTACCGCAGAATAATCATTTTCATTCAATTTCATATTTGGATTTTGACCTATCAGAATCCAACAAGTGGCATAATGAAGAAAACATCGGACAAAGTAAAATTTGTTAGAAACAAACGAACTAACTAATTGAAATATTGTTAAGAATCCACGCTAACTGTTCCTAGCTAACTGTTCCTAGCTAACTGGTTACATTTTATTTATCGCAATTTAATTATCGCAATTTACATTCTCGCAATTTTATTTATCGTCATTTAATTTCTGTATTTATTTTACGCACTTTAAATAACGGGACACGTATACAAGGTTTCGACATATTATATTGACCCATCTATATATTTATCTTGGAACAACCATAGACACACTATATGCAAATGACGGAGTTAGTTATACAGGGTTGAGGTTGATTCCAAAATATATAGTTTGAGTTGTGATCAAAACTGAGACCGGTACACGGGTCACGATACGTAGTAATTAATTCGAATATTATATATTAAATTATATATGAATATATTGGACTATTGGACTGCTAACTTTGGACAATTAAAATGAATTAAAATATTGATTATAACATATGAAACTAAACAATTCTTCAAGTTTGCCACTTGATTTCATCTTAAACCTCATTCGAATCTTGACGATTCCAATCCATGTTCAAATCTTTCATGATTCTTGAAAACACCTCGATCGAGAGGATGAACCAGCCGCACTTCATCTAAGGAAGAAAAGATTTATGCATATAGTTATACACCTAAAAAACTCTTGGAACCTGAGTAAAGGTTTAACACGTAGCTGCGCTAGCTCCTTGGCGATGTTACTACCGAAAATCACTTTGCAATCCCTTTCAAATTAGCCAGTTTCGTCACAGCTTCAACAAGTCAACTTCGACCCTTCAGTCGGACTAGTCTTATTATAACCTCAATATATACGTTACTCTTTCGTCATCATTACCGGAGAACCTTTTATATTCCACCATATTACCATTAGCGTTTAATCATCTAAAAACACAATTCTCTTGAAACCATCTCGGATTAATAACCGACTATTCAGATAGGGCTGCATTAAATGCAGAGGAAACAGAAAAATGATAGATGGTCTAAACGGCCAAGAGTTTGATGATAAAGAATGGAGTGTTGGAAACACTCAATAGAAAATTTGGTACTGAAAAATGGATTGAGCTAACCATGAAGGAGACCAAGGACAAATACAAGGACCAAACTCTTTATTCAAAGAATCCAAGTAATTCTGGATCCGATGAAATCTTTAGAAAATACCTTGCTCCTAACTCTAAATCTTTGCGGACGAATTTCTTCATCATCTTCTGATCTTAAATATTTTAAATTTATAAGATATCATCGTATCTTTCGTTATAAATATCTTAGATATTTCTGAAGATACCTTCATAAATATCTTTATTCGAAATTATCTATCTCTTCGTGCTATCCTTGTTACGTCATAAAGGAAACTATTTTAGTTTCTAAATTTCTTTAAAATTCGAGTTTGAATTATGAATGATTTTCTAGAGAAGTGTAGGGAATTGAAGCATGAGTTAGTATAATATAATGGCACTTGGCCAACGTGATTATATTACAGTAAGTCATGCTGAGTTTCTAATGAAACGTGATGATGGTTCACAGATATTACCCTCATCATGTGCCATGTTACACGATTCTTTCATTCTACTTAAGCTCTAAGCATATCAAGGAAATATTTCACTTGATATTTCTGTTCTTCCGTAATTCCAACAGTTGCTAATAATTCGTGCTAATATATTTTCTTTCTGACTAGAAGATTTCCTTAAAATCCTTGAATTTCGGATATCAACCGTGACTACGTCAAAAGTTAAGACGAATCTTTATTTCTCATTTCACACTTTTGTGATAGCTTCATTCGTACTCTTTGCATGATCGAATTATCTTATCTATATTAAGCTACGGTGATAAAATTCTATTCTATCAATTCATATTCGTCATGAAAACACTCTTATTGTTAGCCATGACCAACTCACTCAAATTTCGGGACGAAATTTCTTTAACGGGTAGGTACTGTCACGACCCGAAAAATTTCGACTAATTTTGAACCAAACTCTCGACACGATTTAATATTTCGACACGATAATCAAAGTCTGTTAGGTTGAGTCTCAAAAATTTTGAACTGTTTCATATAATCATTTGATCTTCAACTATTTTCGACGATTCACGAACAATTAATTGTAACCTGATATATATATATATATATATATATATATATATATATATATATATATATATATATATATATATATATATATATATATATATATATATATATATATATATAATTAGAAATACAATTTTAGCTATTGTATGTTGTTATTATCAAAATAAAATAAAAATTTATGTAGGTAAAATATAACAAAAATTGATGACTGCTTATCAACTCATTTCACTTGTTTTTAGATGTAAGGTTTTTATTATTTTATTTTTTTAATTCTACGATTTTTGCTTATGAATTAAATCCAACTAGTCTCTTGGCCATATTACAAATGAGAACCCACACCTACATATAGTGTGCATTCACTATCGACACCTATCAAGATCATTTACCTGTTTATTACTATAGTTAATTGAATGAATCACTGTTGCTGATTGAAATACATGTCCACCACTATCTATCAATATCCATCAAATAACTCATCTATTTTATATAACAATATTTACATCTTATATATATTCTTATAACTATATTATGTATATGTATATGTATGTTGACAACCCACCATGTAACCATTAACTTATCTAATATTCGATGACTAGATATATACTTTATATGTTATACGTTTCAATCACCAATTAAATCCACTAGTCTTTATCCATCCACTAACCCATAATATATAATAGATATACACTTGATTATGATTAAAATAAATCATGAAACTATCTGCCAAAAATTCATTTCTGTTTTCAATTATTGACACCCAACACACACATTCTCAATAATCTTCTTTCCTATCCTATATATATATCTACATATTACATTTATATATATAACATATAAACATGCACATGTGGAAGTGCAGAGAAAATCACCACCACCTAATATTTATTTGATCACCTTCCCTCTTCTTCAATTCATCCCGCCACCAGCCTAATCATGACCACCCTCATCCGCCACCAACAACCACCATCTCTTTCTTTCCCCCTCTCTCTCTAGCTTCGGTGACAACCACCATACTCATCTCTCGACCACCATGAATCACCTTGTGTTTCTTGTTTTCGCAAAACGTCTCAATCATCAACCATCACCTCCTCTTATATATACATACATCTCCACTCCACCATCATCACCATGAACCGCCACCCCACCGGCCATCTTCCACCTTACAACCATCATGGACCATCTTGTTCTACTTCAAAACCGTGAGCCACCATCACCCGTCACCACAACCTTCAACCACCATTGACACAATCTCCTTTCGTTTAACAAATCGTGAAAAAACCCACTTTCAATCACCTTCATCCACCAACACTCAACAATCACCACCACGACGATCTCCATCTCCAATACCGTGATGTACAACCTCCTCCTTCACCCACTGTAACTGTTTCTGTCTCTAACCGACACTTTATCACCACCATAATCCGCCACCTTTATCTCTCTCTCTACCTCTCAACTTCGTGAAACCCAGAAACAAAACAGCACCCACTCTTATTTTTTTCTGTGTTGGACGAACCAAAACCACTCCACAAGACACCATGTACAACCACTTCAACGTTATCATTCAACACCACCTCCGTTACCTTCCATTCTCTCTTCCTCTCTACAATTGTTCCCAATTATGTTCTATGTTTCTGTCGATCAAGAAGCTGTAAATCGCAGCTATCTCTGCTACTATTGACAACCGTGAACCAACATAGAACCACCAAGGTATCTCACAAATAAACCACCATCGAGTTCTATTTTTCCTTCTCTGTTTTAAAACTACCGGAAACAACACCGGTGTGATTTTTTTTCTTGTCTCATTGCTTCACGATGCAAAGCATCACCGCCGGTTGCTACTGTTGCAGTTGCATCTTTTCGAACACCATAGACCACTTCTATCACACGCTATTACTGCTGTAAGTTACTAATCTTACTGCTATTTCGCTTCTGTTTATGTTATATTACAATAATGAAATGATTAAAAGATGCTAAATACTAAATATAACTATAAAGGAAGAAAGTGATAAAGATGATTCCCTATGGTGGTCGACACTCATCAAACAACTAGCCCCACAATCCATTAGTATGTATAAAATTAGGTTGTTGGACGGTTGAACTCATATAGATACATGGAACTTGGGCCGTGACTTTTGGAACCCAATAAAACTTGAATCCATTAAAAACGCGACGATGAGCCTTCGAACTACTTGTTGTTATGAGACTTGTACTATGATCTTGCTCAATAACTTGGACACTTTCCATTTTAAGATTATGATTATGGTAATGCATAATAATTACAACAATGATGATGAGATAATGATAAATAATAAAGGTTAATGATGCTTGAAACGATAACGAATATGATTTTATGACTATGAGAAGTAGATGATAACATATATAAATAAAAACGTGAGTTAATGATAACGATAATGATGATGATAATACTTAATAAAAGATGATGATGGAAAGATAATTTGGGAAGACGAAGAAGAAAAATTTAATCGGATTAAGAACAAATTATATAGATTTTAGAGTGACATAATTTCAGAAAAACAAAGTTAGACGAATGATTAAGAGTGTTATCGGTTTAGCGGGAGGTCGCGGGAGGTCTCGGGCCTGGGCACGGGCATTTATTTTTAGAAAAGATTTAAAGGTAGTTTTCAATATTATTAATATTATTATTATTATTACGAACACAAGTATTATTATTATTAAAAATTAGTATTATTATTATTATCATTATTTTTACTACTAGAATTATCATTATTTTTACAACAAATAAATATTATGCATATAAAATTATACTTATAATAAGATTACATATAATAAACATATTTTTATATAAACATTTATATATAACAAATGATGTATTTTTAATATAATATTAATCATATATAAATATTAATATAACTATATAAATATTAGTCATTTTTAAAGATACATATAAATTAAATATATAACTTAGGATATAATAAATTTGTTCGATTATAATTATATGTGTTAACATATGTATATATATAAATGATATAGGCTTGTGAATCCGAGATCAACCCTACACTTTTTCAATGACGTCATATGTATTTTTACTACAAAATACAGTATGGTGAGTTTCATTTGCTCCCTTTTTAATTGCTTTGCAATTTACATTTTTTGGGCTGAGAATACATGCGATATTTTATAAATGCTTTACGAAATAGAGACAATTGAAAATGATATTCTGCGAATTGATGTGCTAGGTAATTTAGTTACATGTTATAGGAGCATGTAAGCGCGAATCATAAAGATAGATCTATCGGGTTTAACACCCCCATCCTGTAGGCTGCACTAGACATAAGAACTAGTGGGCGGATGTTTAGTACTTCGAGGATTATTTATACACTTGCGAGTGTACATATCCATCTTTGCGAAGATGACTTATTATATTATTGTTAAGGTTGGTTACTGAGGCCTCAACATAAGCAGAACGGTTTTATACACTTGCGAGTGTACATATATTTATAAACGAAAATCTTGTGGTCTATTAAGATATTGAAATAATTGTTATGATAAACCTATGAACTCACCAACCTTTTGGTTGACACTTTTAAGCATGTTTATTCTCAGGTACGAATTAAGTCTTCCGCTGTGCATTTGCTCAATTTAAGGACATTACTTGGAGTCTATCATCGCAATGGGACCAGATGTTGATAACTTCGTCCAGGGGGATAAGGACGGGTTGTTACAGATTTTATGTGTGCAATACGAAGGACTTATTCCTTTAATGTCATGAATTTTCCATGCAATAGCTGGTTTTTGAGCTTTTAACACAGAAATGAGTCGACATTTTTCATTTTCCGTAAGAGAAGACGATATTATTACAGGTAATTCAGATTCACATGTAAATAAGCATATTTCAAATGGTTTGGAAGTGGCTTTAACTCTAATGTCGGTGGTTCTTCTATCGATGATTTATATCAATATCTGTCTTCTTCTTTTAGCATTTGAATTTCTTCTGTTGTTGGTTCATATCCATTAACCATGAGTGTAGCTAACATTTCAGTTTCATCAATTGGTTCAGTTCCTTCTCCTAAAGAACATTCTCCTGTTCCTTGTAAGTCTGGAAATTCTTCTAACAATTCTGCATGTGAATCTATAGTTTGAATATAATAACATGTATCATCTACAGATTGCGGTTGTTGCATGGCTCTATCAATAGCAAAGGTTACACTCTCGTCCTCTATACTTAGGGTCAATTTCTTACTGGACATGTCTATTATTGCTTTAGCCGTGTTTAAGAATGGTCTTCCTAATATGAGAGGAACTCGAGAATCTTCTTCCATGTCCAGAATAACAAAATCTACTGGAAATACTAAAGTACCAACTTTAACTAGCATGTTCTCCATTATCCCTCTAGGATATTTTACTGATCGATCGGCTAGTTGTATGCTTATTCGTGTTGGTTTCAATTCTCCAAGGTCTAGTTTAGCGTATAGTGAATACGGCATTAAATTTATACTAGCACCTAAGTCTGCCAATGCTTCTACTGAACTAAGACTACCCAGAAAACATGGAATTGTGAAACTTCCTGGATCAGATAATTTTTCTGGTATCTTATTCAACAACACTGCAGAACAATTAGCATTCATTGTAACAGCCGAGAGTTCTTCCATTTTCTTTCTATTTGTGATTAGATCTTTCAAGAATTTAGCATATCTAGGCATTCCTGAAATCACATCAATAAAAGGAAGATTTACATTTATTTATTTAAACATATCCAAGAATTTGGATTGCTCGACTTCAAGTCTTTCTTTTCTCATTTTACTCGGGTAAGGAAGTGGTGGTTGGTATGGTTTAACATAAGGTTTAGCCTTAACTGTGTTATCTTCATTAACCTTTTCAACTACCGGTTCTGTTTCCTTATCTTGTTCAGGTTGTGGTTCTTGTGGAGTAGGAATAGAGTCATCAGAAATTACAGGTATTTCAGGTGGTTTAAGTGTAATACCACTTCTTGTAGTAATGGCTTTAGCTGTTTCATTCCGGGGGTTAGCATTTGTATCGCTAGGTAGACTTCTCAGTTTTCTTTCACCTATCAACCTTGCTAGGTTGCTTACTTCTTGTTCCAAATTTTGAATAGAAGCTTGTTGATTTCTAAATGCTTGAGCATTTTGTTCATTGATTTGTTTCTGAGATGTGAAAAATTGAGTTTGAGATTCAACTAGCTTCGACATCATATCTTCTAAATTTGGCTTTTTATCATCGATTTGTGGTGGTTTATTTTGAAAAATAGGTCTTTACTGATTGTAAGTATTATTAGATAATTGTTGATTGCTAGGACCTTGTTGGTTGTTGTATGGAACATTGCGGTTATAATTCTAGTTTTGATTGTAAATTGGTCTTGGCGGTTGATAATTATTCTGATAATTATTTCCAGGCCTTTGGTTCATGTATGAAACATTCTCTCTTTGTTCCATTGTTTGTTCAATACTGAGACAATCTTTTGTCAAATGTGGTCCTCCACACTGCTCACAACTAATTCGTATTGAGTGAATATCTTTAGTCATCTTTTCCATTCATCTCTCGACAGCATCTATCTTTGCAGAAATGGAATCAAAGTCATGGCTAGAATCGGCTCTAGCCGCTTTAGATAATCTAACGATATCTTTTTCTTGATGCCACTCATGTGAGTGGGAAGCAGTGTTATCAATAATTTTGTAAGCATCAGTTGCGGTTTTCTTCATAATGGAACCACCAGCTGCTATATCGATGTCTTTTCGTGTAGTGATGTCGCATCCTTGGTAGAATATTTGTACTATTTGATAAGTGTCTAAACCATGTTTCGGACAACCTCTTAATAACTTTCCAAATCTTGTCCATGCTTCATATAGAGTTTCATTTGGCTTTTGTGTGAATGTAACAATTTCTCCTTCAAGTCTCACGGCTTTAGATGCCGGAAAGAATTGTTTAAGAAATTTTTCAACTAAAACATCCCATGTATCAATCGCCCCTTCACGTAACGATTCTAACCAATCTTTGGCTTCTCCCTTTAAAGTCCAGGGAAATAACATGAGATAGATCTGTTCATCCTCCACTTCTCGGATTTTAAATAGTGTACAGATCCTATTAAAGGTACGAAGATGTTCATTTGGATCTTCCTTCGGCGCACCACTAAATTGGCATTGATTAGTTACCATGTGTCGGATTTGTGATTTGATTTCATAATCTGACGCATTAATGTCTGGTTGAGTAATTTCGTGACCTTGGACAGTGCGTTTCGCTCTCATTCGGTCTTCCATACTTAGAGGTTCTAGATTTTTCATGATTGAATTTGTTAAATCTGAATCACTAGAGGATTCTAATTTAATGGTTTGTTCCTCGAAAATCTCTGTTTGAATGATTGGTGGTTCTGGAGGAATGATTAGTGGTTCAGGATCTCTGAATTGTCCCTGAATATCCTCCGGATTCTCAATTGTGAGGTCGGGTTCAAAAAATGGATTATCGGAAATTTGAATTTGAGTATTTGGTCGACTAGATGACGATTCTAAAGAAAAATCAACGGCGACAATATTGGTTAGATGTCTTGATCGAGTTACAGGTGGTGAACGTATAAAAGGTGGTGAACGTTTTGCTCGGTGCATTCACTGAATATCCTATTAGTTATAAAAGATAAAAATTATATAAGTTATCAAATTAATAGACTTTTCTGATTTTACCCACGTTTCGAATAACCAATAGATGCAGCAGGTAGCCATGACCCTTTAAATCGGAAGCCCACAACTCGCCACTAATAAATCAAGCTATTACTACGAACCAGAAAGTTTTGGATGTCTATCAATTTAACCGCTTAAAATAATTTTTCTTCGAGGTTTAAAGAAATTTTAGAGAAGAAATAGAAAATTCTATATCCTAAAAACTAGAGCGTCGAGAAATAAGAAAGAAAAATAGTGCGTCGAAAAACGTCGAAAAATAAAAGGTCGAAAAATAATAAAAAGAACGTAGCGCGTCAAAACTTAAAAATCTAAAAACTAAGAATTAAAAGTTGCGTCTAAAAGTATTAAAGCTTAAAAGGAATACTATATTCAAAACGGCAATAACTTAAAAAGTACTAAAATTTATTAAATATTAAGGCGATAAGTGACGTCGTAAAATTCTAAGGCGCCTAAATCTTAATCTAAAGAAAAAGCATTTAAGGGATTTTACGGCAAAGCCTAAAAATCTAGAAATAAAAATAAACTACGGCAAAAACTATATCTTAAAACTAATTACGAACAAAAAATACAAATTACGAATTAAACTAATAAAAAGATACGGAAATATAAAAATACAACTAAAGTTATAAAAATACAATTTTTTATAAAAATATTATTTTTATATTATTTATTTTATAAAAGTATTAATTTATTAGTTATTAAAACTAATTATAACTTAAATTACAAATTAAAACTAAAAACTAAACTAATTAATATTATAATTAACCCTAATTAGGGTTTATAATAATAATAATTATTAATACTCCGTAATTAATGCTGTCGGCAGATGTATCAGACGTGTCAGATTGTCTCATGCGGTCGCATGAGTTTTAGCCTACGGATTCATGCGGTCGCATGGCCCAGATATACAGAACACAAATTGGGCTGCTACAGTGTAGCCCGAATACTTTTTGTATTTATTTTTTTTTCTATTTTAATATTTATATAAAATATTTATATAAATTAAATAAAACTTATATTTAAAAACTAAAATAGAAATAAAAATACTTTATAATTTTATATATTTTGAACAACTCTTAAAAATATATATATTTTTGTTTTTCTTTTTATATTTTTGTATTTTTAAAACGTATTTTTACAAAAGTAAATTAAAATTTTATATATATATATATATATATATATATATATATATATATAGCGTTTCACTTCCGGCGTTGTTTGATTCCCCGGCAGCGGCGCCAAAAATACTTGATGTGCGTAGAGGTGTATACGAAATAGTTATATTTTACTAGGAAATACTATTAAAAATGATACAATTTTACACAAGTTATTTATTTATTTATAGAGTGGATATACCTAAACCTTGCTACAACACTTATAGGCAGTGTACCTAATCGTACAGTAATGTAGTGTTTAGTAAGTCCGATTCGTTCCACAGGGATCTAGCCAAGTTTAACGCTATATTTTTAAAACTATATTTGTATAAATATATATATAAATATAAGTAGTATTATTATTATTATTATAAAAGGGGGGTTTTTACCGTTTATTGACCGGTTTGTCGATTTTAAAACTTTAGTCGCAGTTAAAACCTAATGTAAAATATTAAAAATAAAAATAACTTAATTTAAAGCGTAAAGTAAATGACAATAATTAAAGTGCGATAAATTAAAATGCGATAAATAAAATGACAATAAATAAAATTGTGATAATTAAAAAGTACGATAATTAAAAGTGCAATTAAATAAAATGACAGTAAATAAAAGTGCGATAAAATATGAAATAAAGAAATTATGCTTATTTAAACTTCCGTAATCATGATGTTTGACGTGTTGATTTTAGTTTATTATCATGGGTTAATTGTCCTTTGTCCTGGATTATTCAATATGTCCATCTAGTTTTTGTCCATAATAGTCCATCAGTCATAAATATAAAGTGCGAGTGTCCTCGTCAAATTATTCTTATATTCGAAGTCAAATATTCCAACTAATTGGGGACTTAAACTATAATTACACCAATTTTCCTTGTATGTAATTCACCCCTATTTTAATAATTCCATTGACTATTAATCCATTCCCGTGTCCGGTTAAATGAATGATTATTAGTACTTATAAATATCCCGCCCATCTTGTCCGATCGAGTGTATATGGTTATTTATAGGTACGTCCAATTTTAAATCTTTATATTAAATTAACGAAATATCATTCAATTAAACAAATATAAAGCCCATTAATAGCCCATAGTCTAATTTCCACAAGTGTCGTTCTTTTGTTCAAACCCCAATTATGGTACAAAACCCAATAACCCCGTCTTTAATATTTAGCCCAACATCATGATTACTTCGGCTTAAATAAGTATAATAATAACTTAGCTACGAGACATTAATTTAAAAAGGTTGAACATAAGTTACAATGATTAATAATATCGTAGTGTTACACGGACAGAATTTCGACTTACACACTTACAACATTCGCTAACATACCCTTATTATTATTAATCTTAAATTAAAATTAAAATTAAAAATTATATATATATATATATATATATATATATATATATATATATATATATATATATATATATATATATATATATATATATCGTAAGAGTGAGAGATAGATTAGAAAAAGGTGTAAAACATTTTACCAAAAACTGCGAAATTTATAGATGTGGCCAGCCTTTCACGGCCATGCGATCGCATGGAAATTGTGCCTTCTGGCCATGCGATCGCATGGCCTGCTTTTCCAGCTCACAAAGATTCCAAAACGTGGGCTGCTGCCTTTTTTAAATATATATATATAATATATATATAATTTATATAATTATATATATATTATATTATATTATATTCCTGTACATAATTGACACGTAATTTTAGGTCCGTTGCGTCGTGCGTTGAGAGTTGACTCTGGTCCTGGTTCCGGCTTTTCGAACGTCCTTTCGTACTATTTAATATCTTGTACTTTGCGTTTTGCGACTCGTACTCTTGTAACTTTTAGATGTTTCTCATCAATAATTTGAACCACTTTGATTGTACTTTGTACTTTTGAGCTTTTTGGTCGTTTGCATCTTCAATTCGTCGAATCTGTCTTTTGTTTTCACCTTTTATTATTTAAACGAATATCACTTGTAAATAGAACAATTGCAACTAAAAGTTTGTCTTTCTTGAGGGATAATGCTATGAAATATATGTTCGTTTTTAGCATTATCAGTGATGAGTGTGTCTCCACTATCTATCTTTTATCTACATCTATATACATATTTAATTTATACATATAGCATACATACACTTAGGAATGAGAAAGGGAAAAACATATTTATTCTTCTTCATCTCTTGTATAAACAACCGAAGCTAGTCATCATCACTTTCGATAGCTGAAGACAACCGGAAAATCCACCACATCATACGGAAACCACCCCCCTCATTCAAGTTTGAAGAACCGTCGACCACCATGATTCTTCACCTCACCATCGAATATCACAATAAACCATCAAGACCCTTACCACAACCGCCAACTTGAGTCACAAACCTTCCTCAACTCATCACTTCACACCTTGAAAACAACCATCGTAACCATCACCATTAAACATTCAACCATCGTGATTAGTTACTATTTTTGCCGGTTCTTTCTGTTTCTACCTATCACCACCCATCTTGAAACCTTCTGCAACCATCATTATTTCAACTACTATTCTTTCCTTTGTTTTTCTTTTCTGTTATGATCATAATCGAACACCTATTACCACCATAACCCCATTTGTTGTTCATATACTACTACTAATGCTATGAATATAATAATTTTGTTTAATGTTAACCCTCACCATCAAAACCCATTTAGAACACCATTTTTCTATGATTCGATCAAGTTTAATAATCCGGTTATGTTCTTCATCAACCACCATTATGATCTAAAGCTGTCTCAAGCATCACCTTCAGACCATTAAACAACCACTTTTAAATTGTGTAAGCTTCCTATTAAGTATTCGAAAACCAAATAACCAACTGTTAAGTTCTATTAATATTTAGTCTTGTAATGATTGGTTATTGATCAACTCCAAAAACCTTTTGATTTCTATTAATACCGCCACCATCCTACAACCACCTTCATCGTCACCCATCAACCCACCACCGGTCATCATAGAACCAATTTAATTACCAAAACCACTCGACAACCATATTCACACTGTAGCTGTTCGTCTGGTTCATTTTTCTGTTTAACAGACTAAAACACACCCACTTTTGAACCTCACCATTCGATCACTATTACTACAGCTCGATTCCTTTACGTTGTCTATTTCTCATTCTATTAAAATAATGTGAGTGGGGAAGGTGGAAAAGGTAAATGATTGAATAGCTGTAACAATAATAAAACAAAAGGGCACACCAAATTCCTTTTTCTAATTGATGTTGTTATCGGTTGAAAAGAGGAAAAGGGATAAAGTGGGAAGAAAAACTCGCTAATATTATTTTTTATTCCTTGATCGACTGTATAACTTTGAACCGGGCGAAACCCTTACGCACACCTATAATTATCGGCCCTTAAACTTATTTAGGAATACTATTGGGCTTGTGAGTGATATTGGGCCATAATTCTTTTCATGTTGGGCCGTGACTTTGTTTAGCTAAGTGGGTTTATGAAATTGCTGTTGGGCCGTAAAGAATGATGAAGGGGGGAGCCATAATAAGTCACGATGAGGGATAATGATGTGTATCAGGATCATGATGATAATGGTGATCCGTTAGGGTTAACATATGTTTGACAATTGAAAAATGATGATGTTGATGTTATGGTAAAGATGATCACATGATGATGATCATTAGGATATGAATAAAAGATGAAAATGATGGTGGTACTTTATGATGATGATTATGATAAAACCGTAGGATGATTATGATTAGGATTAGATGATGATATTGAAAATAAAATAGGTGATGTTGTTAGAATGATAATGATATACGAATGCTTTGATGAAGTCGTGACAATAAAATGATGAATGGTGATGACAAGATGATGGAAAGATGATGATAAATGGGGTTATTATGATGTTATTGTAAAGTTTAATGAGGATGAATATGATACTAATACGTTATAGGTTATATAAATATAAATACGGTATTAATTAAGAAAAATCAGAAACAGTGGAATGGTTTAAGGATGTTTTCGGGTAAGCAGGACGTCGCGGTTCAAACTGGAACTTGGGCATTTTTTTTTTTTTGATTACTCCTTTGAGGTAGTTTAATTATTACTCATTTTTATAATTATTATTATTATTATTATTATTATTATTATTATTATTATTATTATTATTATTATTATTATTATTATTATTATTATTATCATTTTTAATGTAAGTAGTATTGTTATTGAAATTAATTTTTTTATAAAAGTTATCATATTTATTATTAGAACTAACATTATTATTATTATTATTAGAATTATCATTATTTTTATCATTATTATATTTATTATCATATTTATTATTTCTAACACTAATATTATTATTTACATAAAACATAACTATATTAATATGTTTGTAAAAAATATTAACCATCTATTTAATGTATATAAAAAAATATAAATATAGTTAATTTAGTTATTAATGATACGTACAAGTTACTAAAATAACAATTAATAATAATACCTAAATTTGTTCGATTACAATTATATGTGTTAATATACATATAAATGTTATAGGTTCGTGAATCTGAGTCCAACCTTACACTAGTTCAACGACGTCATATGTATTTTTACTACAAAATACAGTATAGTGAGTTTCATTTGCTCCCTTTTTAAATGCTTTTGCAATATATATTTTTGGGACTGAGAATACATGCACTGTTTTTTATAAATGTTTTACGAAATAGACACAAGTAATCGAAACAAATTATATGGTTGAATGATCGAATCTGAATATGCCCCTTTTTGCTTGGTAGCCTAAGAATTAGTAAACTGATCTACTAATTGACGTGAATCCTAAAGATAGATCTATTGAGCCTAACGAACCCCATCTGTTGTTGCGGATGCTTTAGTACTTCGAGTTTTTTTATTATGTCTGATGGATGTCCCGGAATGATGGGGATATTCTTATATGCATCTTGTTAATGTCGGTTACCAGGTGTTCAATCCATATGAATGAATTTTATAGCAGTGAGCAGACCTGCACCTTGAAACGAAAATGAAATCTTGTGATCTATTAAAATAATGGAAATGATTGTTTATGATAAACTAATGAACTCACCAACATTTTGGTTGACACTTTAAAGCATGTTTATTCTCAGGTATGAAAGAAATCTTCCGCTGTGCATTTGCTCATTTTAGAGATATTACTTGGAGTCATTCATGACATATTTCAAAAGACGTTGCATTCGAGTCATTGAGTTCATCAAGATCAATATTAAGTCATTTATAGTTTGGATATATATTGAAGGGATATGCATATCTGTCGACTTTCGATGTAATGGAAGTTTGTCTTTTAAAAACGAATGCAATGTTTGTAAAATGTATCATACAGAGGTCAAATACCTCGCAATGTATCCATATGTTATTGTATTCGTCCTAATGGATTAGGACGGGTCATCTCATGTGGTATCAGAGCGGTGGTCTTAGCGAACCAGGTCTTGCATTAGTGTGTCTAATTATAGTTGTTAAGATGCATTAGTGAGTCTGGACTTCGACCGTGTCTGCATGTCAAAAGTTTTGCTTATCATTTCGTGTCGAAAATACCTGCTTATCATACTTAGGGAATCGCTTGCTTATCAATCTTAGTCTAGACACATCTTACTGCATTGATTGCATGAATAGTGTATAGACAAAATTCATATCTTAGCGTATCTGATAATTCATATCTTAGCTTATCTGTTACTGTAAACTTTGCCTGACATATGCCATAAATTCCTCCGTAATCTACGAAATCTCTTGTTCTATATATATAATCTATAATATTCGAAAATCTTTTCATATCGAAAAATTCTTTATTCAATCGTACTAAATGGAACTCGCCACAAGTTCAAGTCCCTCGGATTCAGATATGGAGTTTCACTCGAGCTCCGAAAGCAGTGTGACCGGAATGGATCAACAAAGCAGTCATCACCAAATTCTGGATGAATTGGGGATGGGTTCGTAGTCGACTTAATCAATGGAGACGGGAAGAAGGCGATATTTTCCACCAACTAAATTTCCCTCTTGGCGATAAACCTGAAGCACTTACCGGCAAACCAGTCCAAAACACGATTTTCACACTCATTTCCCGAATATCTCGCCACGATTATATTCTATCTAAAATTCTAAACCTTATTCATCCGCTCGTTCCGATCGACAATCATCCTGGAGTAATGGAAGAAGTCAACGAGCTTCGCGCCCGAGTTTTAACCTTGGAAAAATATGGTGCAAAACGTACCAGCTTCAGCAACATCACCGGCACCAACAGTACCACCAACATCAATACCAGTACCACTAATAACAATATCAGCATTACACACCTTGACATCGCAATCTATACCTCGAGCATAATCATCATTCTACATGACGTTCTACATCATTTATCTTCGTTCGACATGGCGATTATGTAATCTCTAATGTTTTAGAGATTATATATTCTTGTTCTAACGGTAAATCAGATGAGTTTAATATCATATTGACTCATGAAATCCATGATTACATCTGAAGAAAATATATATGTATGTATATTTTCATAAAGATTGTAATTAAAAAATATTTTATACAAACTGTTAATGGTGAAAATATTTTAACGGGTAGGTAATACCCGAGGAATATTTAGATTTCACCTTAATAAGTTATACTGTACATTCTTCAAATCTGATTCAACAATCATTTACTATCCTACTTACATCCACAGATATACGTATCCACTCACCGCAGAATAACCAGTTTCATTCAATTTCATATTTGGATTTTGACCTATCAGAATCCAATGAATGGCATAATGAAGAAAACATTGGACAAAATAAAATTTGTTAGAAACAAACAAATTAACTATGAGAAATTTTGTTAAGAATCCACGTTAACAAAATCCTAGCTAACTGTTCCTAGCTAACTGATTACATTTTATTTATCGCAAATTTTATTTATCGTCATTTAATTTCTGTTATTTATTTTACGCACTTTAAATATCGGGACACATATACAATGTTTTGACATATCATATCGACGTCATCTATATATAATATTTGGAATAACCATAGACACTCTATATGCTGTAATGCTCGAGTTCGCTATACAGGGTTGAGGTTGATTCTAAATAATATATATACTTTGAGTTGTGATCGAGTCTGAGACATGTATACAATGGGTCACGACACGTATTAATTAATTCGAATATAATATATTAAACTATATATGAATTATTGAACTGTTAACTGTGGACTATCAACTGTGAACTACCAAAAGTGGACAATTAAAATGAATTAAAATATTAATTATAACATATGAAACTAAACATTTTTTCAAGTTTGCCACTTGATTTCATCTTAAACCTCGTTTGTATCTTGACAATTACAATCTGCGTTCAAACCTTTCATGATTCTTGAAAACACCTCAATCGAGAGGATGAACCAACCGCACTTCATCTACGAGAAAAAAGAGTTAAGCAATAATCATGCACCTGGAAAACTCTCAGAAACTAAGTAAACGTTTAACATGTATATGTGCTAACTCCTTTGGGGTTGTTATTACTGAAAATAACATTACAATCCCTCTTTAAAGTAGCCAATTTTGTCACAGCTCCAGCAAATCAACTTCGACTTTCATTCGAATAAGCCTTATTATAACCTTGTTATATAAGTTTACCTTTCGTTATCATAGCCAAAGAACCGTTTATATTCCATCACAATAGCAATAAACTTACCAGCAATTTCAATGATCTTTGGCTTTCCAAAAAATCATTATATTTATCGAAACTCCATCATGTGTTCATCTGCATCTTATAACGAGAATTGTCATACCAATTACTGGGAATCAGCAATCAGTACTTTAAAAACTCACAGCATGCCTACATCAACAGTTATAAATATATATATATATATATATATATATATATATATATATATATATATATATATATATATATATATATATATATATATATATATATATATATATATATATATATAACATTTATCTCTTAGAACTATGATCTTCCATTTTGAAATTCTGAAAAGCACCCAGTCTACTAATCAATACTTTGAATATTGAAAAAGCCGAATGAAGCAACAACAAAAAATAATAATAATAAAAAAAAAAACTGTAAACGACTTTAACAGTCAGAAGTTTGATGATAAAGAATAGTATGTTGGCAAAGCTCGGTAAAGTTGGAACTGGAATACGGATTGAGCAAACCATGAAAGAGGCTGTGGACAAATCACAAAGACTAAACCTGCCTTTAAAGAATCCTGATGATTTTGTTTCTGATGAAATCTATAGAGAATACCTTACTCCTTAATTGCTCTAAATCATCGTGAATGAATTTCTTCATCACAATTTGATTCTGAAATTCTAAGGTATCATCGTATCTTTCTATATTAATATCCTCAATATTTCTGAAGATATCTTCATAAATATTCTTGTCCGATATTAATTATCTCTCCGCTCTATCTGTATTATATCATAAGAGAAACTGTTTTAGTTTCTAAAATTCTGAAGAAAAAAATTCGAATTTAAACTATGAATGTTTTTGAAGTAGTGTTGGGAATTGAAGCATGAGTTAGTATAATATAATGACACTTGATCAACGTGATTATATTACAGTAAGTTATGCTGAATTTCTAATGGGACGTGATGATTCACAGATCATAACGTCATCATGTGCCATGTTACACGACTCTTACATTCTACCTCATCTCCAAACACAGTAAGAACATACCTTCTTGATAGTTCTATTCTCAGTAATTCTAGTATTTTGATAAATCAAATTGTGCTATTACATTTTTTCTTGTTTAGAACATTAAGTTCATTCGAAACTCCATACTTACGAATTCTGAACCATTACTCGCTTTACTAGAGGTCGAGAAGAGAATAAAAAGGCAAAGAGCTCCAAAATATAAGAGAAAATTTAAATCCCAACAACAACACAGGAATTACAAACCGTGTATATCAATGCGTATAGCAATATAAAAACACGGGAGAATTAAAAACACTATAACCCCAAGGCCGAAGTAGAAGAAAACAGATTCCTCCGGTGGAAGTTGGAAAAGGAGAATGATTGTTGTGATAGTAAGGATAAGGACAAGGATTAGAACTGGATTAAGCATTTTCACAATCTTTTGAATTTGGGAATTTAGTATAGGAGTGATAAAAGTAATGGAACAGAAGAAGTAATATATAGTGAAATATCTGATAAAGAAATCAAGGCAGATAATCGCATTTAATTAAAGAGATTTTATTCACCAAAGAATCAAATCTTTCTGATCTCAACGATTTTCTCTAAATCCCTTGAATTTCAGAAATCAACCATATCTACGTCAAAAGATTTGACGAAACAGTATTTACTCATCTCACTCTTTTGTGATAGCTTCACTCATATGCTTCGAGTAATCGAATCATTTTATCCATATTACAATATGGTAATAAAATTCTACTTTTATCAACTCATATTCGTCATAAAAACATTTTTATTGTTAACCATGACGACCTCGATCAAATTTCGGGACGAAATTTCTTTAACGGGTAGGTACTGTGACGACCCAAAAATTTTCGACCAAATTTAAACTTAATATTTATTTGATTTCGACACGATAAGCAAAGTTTGTAAAGTTGAATCTCAAAAATTTTGAACTATTTTCATATATGCAATTACCCTTCGATCATTTTCGACAATTCACGAACAATTAAATGTAAATAGATATGTGTGTATATATACATATATACATATAAATAATAATTGAAAATATAATTTGAAATATTATATGTTGTTGTTATTAAATTTATTATGTAAACTAAAATAAAAATAGGATATTATAATACTTATTATCTAAAACATATCTATTTAAATATAAATAAAGTATAATAAAAATAAATATTTGACGAATCATTTTGACCACATGTTTCACATTTTATGACTAAAATAAACACAAGTACGTAATATAAAAAAAACTTGGGATTTTCTGTATACGTTTACCCATTATCAACTGAGCACGAATTCCAGTCCGTGAATGAAATACGTAGACGACGGCTAACTTAATCACCTGTTTATATTTTAAATTATATTATAATATAATTATCATATTAATAAAATTAATGATTGCTACTGATTGAACATATAACCGAATTTGGTTTAAGAATCAAAATTGTTGATATTCAAGGGTGTTGGATTATATTGAAAAGGTGATGAGTGTGTCTCCACTATCTATCTTCTATCTACATCTATATACATATTTAATTTATACATATAGCATACATACACTTAGGAATGAGAAAGGGAAAAACATATTCATTCTTCTTCATCTCTGGTATAAACAAACGAAGCTAGCCATCATCACTTTCGATAGCTGAAGACAACCGGAAAATCCACCACATCATACGGAAACCACCACCCTCATTCAAGTTTGAAGAACCGTCGACCACCATGATTCTTCACCTCACCATCGAATATCACAATAAACCATCAAGACCCTTACCACAACCACCAACTTGAGTCACAAACCTTCATCAACTCATCACTTCACACCTTGAAAACAACCATCGTAACCATCACCATTAAACATTCAACTATCGTGATTAGTTACTATTGTTGTCGGTTCTTTCTATTTCTACCTATCACCGCCCATCTTGAAACCTTCTGCAACCATCATTATTTCAACTACTTTCCTTTCCTTTGTTTTTCTTTTCTGTTATGATCATAACCGAACACCTATCACCACCATAACCCCATTTGTTGTTCATATACTACTACGAATGCTATGAATATAATAATTTTATTTAATGTTAACCCTCACCATAAAAATCCGTTTAGAACACCATTTTTCTATGATTCGATCAAGTTTACTAATCCGGTTATGTTCTTCATCAACCACCATTATGATCTAAAGCTGCCTCAAGCATCACCTTCAGACCATTAAACAACCACTTTCAAATTGTGTAAGCTTCCTATTAAGTATTCGAAAACCAAATAACCAACTGTTAAGTTCTATTAATATTTAGTCTTGTAATGATTGGTTATTGATCATCTCCAAAAACCTTTTGATTTCTATTAATACCGCCACCATCCTACAACCACCTTCATCGTCACCCATCAACCCACCACCGGTCATCATAGAACCACTTTAATCACCAAAACCACTCGACAACCATATTCACACTGCAGCTGTTCGTCTGGTTCATTTTTCTTTTTAACAGACCAAAACACACCCACTTTTGAACCTCACCATTCGATCACTATTACTACAGCTCGATTCCTTTACGTTGTCTGTTTCTCATTCTATTAAAATAATGTGAGTGGGGAAGGTGGAAAAGATAAATGATTGAATAGCTATAACAATAATAAAACAAAAGGGCACACCAAATTCCTTTTTCTAATTAATGTTGTTGTCAGTTGAAAAGAGGAAAAGGGATAAAGTGGGAAGAAAAACTCGCTAATATTATTTTTTGTTCCTTGATCGACTGTATAACTTTGAACCGGGCGAAACCCTTACACACACCTATAATTATCGGCCCTTAAACTTATTTAGGAATACTATCGGGCTTGTGAGTGATACTGGGCCATAATTCTTTTCATGTTGGGCCGTGACTTTGTTTAGCTAAGTGGGTTTATGAAATTGCTGTTGGGCCGTAAAGAATGATGAAGGGGTGGCCATAATAACTCACGATGAGGGATAATGATGTGTATCAAGATCATGATGATAATGGTGATTCGTTAGGGTTAACATATGTTTGACAATTGAAAAATGATGATGTTGATGTTATGGAAAGATGATCACATAATGATGATCATTAGGATATGAATAAAAGATGAAAATGATGGTGGTACTTTATGATGATGATTATGATAAAACCATAGGATGATTATGATTAGGATTAAATGATGATATTGAAAATAAAATAGGTGATGTTGTTAGAAAGATAATGATATACGAATGCTTTGATGAAGTCGTGACAATAAAATGATGAATGGTGATGACAAGATGATGGAAAGATGATGATGAATGGGGTTATTATGATGCTATTGTAAAGTTTAATAAGGATGAATATGATACAGATACGTTATAGGTTAAATAAATATAAATACGGTATTAATTAAGAAAAAGCAGAAACAGTGGAATGGTTTAAGGATGTTTTCGGGTTAGCGGGACGTAGCGGGTTAAAACCCGGACTTGGGCATTTTTTTTTATTACTCCTTTGAGTTAGTTTAATTATTACTCATTTTTATTATTATTATTATTATTATTATTATTATTATTATTATTATTATTATTATTATTATTATTATTATTATTATTATTATCATCATCATCATTTTTAATGTAAGTAGTATTATTATTGAAATTAATTTTTTTATAAAAGTTATCATATTTATTATTAGAACTAACATTATTATTATTATTAGAATTATCATTATTTTTATCATTATTATTTTTATTATCATATTTATTATTTCTAACACTAATATTATTATTTTTATCATTATTATTATTATTATTAGTATTATTAATATTTCAAATAAAGATTTTCTATGTAAAAAATATTATTTACATAAAACATAACTATATTAATATGTTTGTAATAAATATTAACCATCTATTTAATGTATATAAAAAATATAAATATAGTTAATTTAGTTATTAATGATACGTACAAGTTACTAAAATAACAATTAATAATAATACCTAAATTTGTTCGATTACCATTATATGTGTTAATATACATATAAATGTTATAGGTTCGTGAATCTGAGGCCAACCTTACACTAGTTCAACGAAGTCATATGTATTTTTACTACAAAATACAGTATAGTGAGTTTCATTTGCTCCCTTTTTAAATGCTTTTGCAATATATATTTTTGGGACTGAGAATACATGCGCTGTTTTTTATAAATGTTTTACGAAATAGACACAAGTAATCGAAACTACATTATATGGCTGAATGATCGAAGCTGAATATGCCCCTTTTTGCTTGGTAGCCTAAGAATTAGTAAACCGATCTACTAATTGACGCGAATCCTAAAGATAGATCTATTAAGCCTAACGAACCCCATCCGTTGTTGCGGATGCTTTATTACTTCGAGTTTTTTTATTATGTTCGATGGATGTCCCGGAATGATGGGGATATTCTTATATGCATCTTGTGTCGGTTACCAGGTGTTCAATCCATATTAATGAATTTTATAGCAGTGAGCAAACCTGCACCTTGAAACAAAAATGAAATCTTGTGGTCTATTAAAATAATGGAAATGATTGTTTATGATAAACTAATAAACTCACCAACCTTTTGGTTGACACTTTAAAGCATGTTTATTCTCAGGTATGAAAGAAATCTTCTGTTGTGCATTTGCTCATTTTAGATATATCACTTGGAGTCATTCATGACATATTTCAAAAGACGTTGCATTCGAGTCATTGAGTTCATCAAGATCAATATTAAGTCATTTATAGTTTGGATATATATTGAAGGGATATGCATATCTGTCGACTTTCGATGTAATGGAAGTTTGTCTTTTAAAAACGAATGCAATATTTGTAAAATGTATCATATAGAGGTCAAATACCTCGCAATATATCCATATGTTATTGTATTCGTCCTTATGGATTAGGACGGGTCGTCTCATTCGCGGTAAGGACTTTGGTCATTCGGGTACTAGGAGTTATCGCGTGTTATTTTGTGTGAATGTCGCGTCAGTCCGGGTAAATTACTTTGCGTGACCATGCGAAAATGGTAAGGTACGCAATTGTAATAATAACTGATCACCATTATTACAACCGTGTATCTTAACACCAAGCATGACATGACGAGTACCGAGCGGAGGAAACGTGGCATGGTTGGGGTAGAATCGGGACGAGCTAGGAATCCTTTATTGGTTCCTAGGTTATAGTGGTCTCGGGTGATGTGCTTGTTGTCACGTCAGATTTGTTGTGAGTCGAAAATTGTTATGGCGGATTTGGTTAGTTAAGTGAGTGAGCCAACTTACGAGTTCGGTGCATAATTAGTCACCCTACGTAGTGGGTGCATTATTTGATATCCTCATTGGTTGTAGTTACCCATCGTAACTAGGATGACCGATTATTGTATGTTTGTGTACGTCGAGGACTTAAATTCCGTAATGGAATACTACAAGTCTAATGATTGTAGTTTGGGGTTGCACTCGCTAGAGTGTGTGGTTAGAGGATCGTGTAAGAATTCCAGTTGTGAGCCGCCTTGGAATTGGCGAATCGGGGAGTCTTTGGGTCATTAAACTCATGGTAGTGGGACCCGTATGATGATGATTGTGTTAGTGTGTTAGCGTGTTATGGATTATAGGGTAACATTCCTAACGGAATATCCCTTGTTGTGGTGGTCGTGCCGATGTGCGGAAGGGCGTAAGACTTGGTGTTTCCAAGCATCTCTTTAGTGTTAGATGAAAGGGTTCGTGAGGCTATATCATTTTGGCCTTGTGGAAATTGTGGCTAGCGTGTGATCGCTAGGAACTTTCGAGAAGACAATAAACTGGAAGGTTTGTCGGGTAGGTATGACTTCGGGTTATTATTGTGGAGAAATGGGTGACATCGGGTGTATGAAACCCAAAGATCGAGTTTCTAAATTTCGGTAGTTTGTGGTGGGTGTGACGACCCGGAAATTTTTGATCAAATTTAAACTTAATCTTTATATGAGTTCGACACGATAAGCAAAGCATGTAATGTTGAGGTCTCAAAAACTTTGAATTGTGTTCATGTATTCAATTACCATTTGACCGTTCCCGACGATTCACGAACAATTATGTGTAAATAAAAATGTAAATATATATATATATGAATTCTATACATAAGAAATATTATATATATTATAATTAAGTAAATATGATATAATTAATAAATTGAATTATATTAAATTTAATTACAAGGTTGAATATAATTGTTATATTAATATTATCATCATTAATAATACTAATATTATTATAACTAATAAGATTATTATTATCATTTTTATTATTATTATCATTATTAGTAATTAAATTTATTAAAATTATCATTATTGTTAGTATTAATATTATGATATTATTAATTATCATTACTTGTCACTTTATCAATAAAATTATTATTAATAATATTATTATTTGTATTACTAATAATATTAATAGATTTATACTTGTTAATTGTTATAACCTAAGAATAATTATATTATACAGATAATATATAAAACAGATATATATCTATATACTGATATATATATATATATATATATATATATATATATATATATATATATATATATATATATATATATATATATATATAAATACGTATCTGTAATCAGTAGCATATATTTATATACAGATACATATTATATACAGAATTATATAAGAATCAAATTCAGAAATATATCACTTTCAAGCTGTAGATAATTTATTCCTGCCTCTTAATTCGTACAAATCAGTAGAATGAATCCAAAGATCTGTTATGCTTCATCATCGAAACTGTTGTTAACTTTGATTTCTGTCTGATGATTATTGATCTCAATCTATAATTCAGCCAAATTCTGTTAGCAATCTCCATCTCCTTTTATTATTATTTTTTTATCTTTCTGTACCTGTATCTCCCTGTCGACCTTTGATTCTTATTTAAACTCACATAATATATATTCATATAAGAGATGCATCTTGATCATTACTCTCACTCGAACCATCATTGAACCATTCGCTTGCAATCGGTTGAACTACTCTTGTTGTTATACTTGACAAATCAAACAACCCATTTAACTATCAACTTCATCGTTGTATAACCGAGAATCACCCTAACCACACGCCACCATGTCACCCTACAATACTCTAATCTGCCACACTAAACCAACTAATACTTGCTACAAATCTTTCTTACTCGATCACCTCAACCACAACACATAATTACCATCAAACCCATGCTGAGACATATGTAACACTATCACTATCATTTTTGTTTCTGTTATTCGACAAGAACCTGCTGCTATGAAAACATTCTTGTTGCAACCACCATACACCTACTGCATTATATTTTATTCTATAGCCGATGAAGATGAGGTGAGATGTTAAAATTAATATTGATGGTATGTTGATGCCACTACTAGATGAACCTTGAACAAATATAATAGCTATTGTTGTTTCCTATTGTCGATATTTATGGAACAAAAAGAATACCACTTGACAACACTTTAGTTAGTGGGATTACAAAGTATTACATAAATTATATTAGGTGGGGTTGATGATTGAATTAGGAAATTTATTAGTGGATGAACTTTGCATTTTTTTTTCCTATTGCTGACACCTTAACCAAATAACCCCACCACTCAAGACTACATAATGCCATCTAATTTGGCTCTTTTCTGTTGGATTCAAAAACGAATGGACGAGGAACAATTAATACAAATGATGCTGTTACGGAGTAATAATAAATAAGCTTAGTGATAAAAGCAATAATGATAAGTGAGGTTATGAAGATGACTAGGTGCTTGTTGAGCTAAATACAATTATGTTGGCCAACATTTAGACTTTAAGGGACGTTTTTTTTTTACTTTAGGCATGGGACATATTGTAAATTTTATGGCCGACCACAAGTTGTGTAGTGAGCTGGATTTATTGCATGGAATGGGCCGTAATTGGATGCTTCACAGAACTTTAGTTAGGAGGTTAAACGAAGGAAAAAGAATGATGATATTTAAGTTAAGATGATGATGATATGGCGACTTTGATGATGATGATATGTTGTGTTTTGTTACCACACGAAACTCTCACACACTTAACCATCTAGCAATTTATTTAGTTTACTTGGGCCGTAATTCTATAATGTTATAGGACTTAGCAGGTGGACTTCTAATTAGATTAGGATAGGCCGAGTCTTCTTCTATTGCTGGGCCGTAGTTGTTTATTGTTGCTAGGCCATAATGATATAGCCTTTTTAAAGTGGGCCGTGAATTTGTTTTTACTGTTGGACATATAAATAAACGAAGTTGATATGTTTGATGATGATGTAAACCGTGGTGATGATAATTAATGTAGGATGATTAGATGAGTAAGATTATGATTAGATGATTAAGATTATGATTAGATGATGATATTTTTAAATGAAGATGATGATGGGATCATATTGATATTGATAAATGAAACCCGATCTTATATGGTATGATGATTACGATTATGTTACGGAGAAGATAACAAAAAGCATGTGGTGTTGTTGTGCTCGAACGAGAGGTCTCGGGTTCGATCTTGAGTTGTAGCATTTTTTTATGAAGAAGAAGAAGAAGAAGAAGAAGAAGAAGAAGAAGAAGAAGAAGAAGAAGAAGAAGAAGAAGAAGAAGAAGAAGAAGAAGAAGAAGAAGAAGAAGAAGAAGAAGAAGAAGAAGAAGAAGAAGAAGAAGAAGAAGAAGAAGAAGAAGAAGAAGAAGAAGAAGAAGAAGAAGAACAGTTAACAGGTTAAACAAATTTAAGTATGGTTATAATCAGAAAATAAGAAATAGAGGAATGATTAAAGGTGTTATCGGGTTAGCGGGATGTCGCGGGTTCAAACCCGGACTTGGGCATTTTTTAGAGTTATTTCTTTGAGGTAGTATTACTATTACCATTATTATTATTATTACAATTATTATTATTATTATTACTAATATAAGTATTAATTAACATGCATTATTATTATTAAGATTATAGTTAAATTATTATTATTATTATTATTATTATTATTATTATTATTATTATTATTATTATTATTATTATTATTATTATTATTATTATTATTATTATTATTATTACTACTTTCATATTAACAAAATTATTATAACAAATAAATATTTTCTATATAAAAGTATATCTATTACAACTATCATAATATTTCATATAATTATATATATTCGGATTATTTATATAAATATTTACATATAACAAATTATTTATTTTAATATAAATTTTAATCATATGTATATATATATAAAACTATATAAATATTAACTATTTTAAATATACATATAAGATATATAATTTAAGTCATAATATATAAATTTGTTTGATTGCCATTATATGTGTTAATATATATAGTATTGATATAGGATCGTGAATCCGAGGCCAACCCTGCACTTGTTCAATGTCGTCATATGTATTTTTACTACAAAATACAGTATCGTGAGTTTCGTTTGCTCCTTTTTTAAATACTTTTGCAATATATATTTTTGGGCTGAGAATACATGCACTACTTTTATAATTGTTACGAAATAGACACAAGTACTTAAAACTATATTGTATGGTTGGATTACAATACCGAATATTGCCCCTTTAAGTCTGGTAACCTAAGAATTAGGGAAACGGCCCCTAATTGACGCGAATCCTAAAGATAGATCTATGGGCCTAACAAACCCCATTCTGAAATTTGGAATGCTTTAGTACTTCGATTTAAATGGTGATTGGGATTGCCAATATTAATGGTATACTTGCGAGTATGTGAGGGATATTCTATATGCATTATGTTAATGTCGGTTACCAGGTGTTCATCATACGAATGGATTTTATACACTTGCGAGTGTAATGATATTTATGAAAAATGAGAATCTTGTGGTCTATTAAAATTATGGAAATGAATGTTTATGATAAACTAATGAACTCACCAACCTTTTGGTTGACACTTGAAAGCATGTTTATTCTCAGGTATGAAAGAAATCTTCTGCTGTGCATTTGCTCATATTAGAGATGTTACTTGGAGTCATTCATGACATATTTCAAAAGACGTTGCATTCGAGTCGTCGAGTTCTTCAAGATTATTATTAAGTCAATTATATTTGGATATATTATGAAATGGTATGCATGCTGTCAACTTTCGATGTAATGAAAGTTTGTCTTTTAAAAACGAATGCAATGTTTGTAAAATGTATCATATAGAGGTTAAGTACCTCGCGATGTAACCAAATGTAATGTATTCGTCCAGATGGAATAGGATGGGTCACTACAGTGGGAGTCTGCATGACACTGCGCCAGGTGCCTCTTTATACCTGCTAGTGAAATGTCAAACTCCGGTAGTGGTGTAATCACTTTGTGCTTAGGGTTCCCGTGAGATACCCTGGGAAGCAGCGGAGATTACAATAGTTATCGATGGGGGATAGTAATTCGGTGGTTGCGAAATTCAAAGTTAGAGAGCGTTGCGGTAAATACTTCCTATGAAGTGACGGATGAGCGAATCTGGTTGCTCTTGTAAAAGACGGGTGAAGATGACCGGCGAGCCGGTGATGGACTTAATGTTCGGTTAAGACCGAAGGTTATGATGAAGTGATGATATTGCGGTCGATGCAATTATTGTGTCGGATTAGTCACTCTTCTCCATGAGAGTGAGCAATTGTTAGTAAAGGTTCGTTGAGTGGAAGGTCGGGTGATCTCAACTGAGATGCACGACTGATTTATCGGAGTGATGTATGCTTCGGCATAGAGACGTATGTGGGACTTTGGTGGAGTTCGCTTAGCGAACGATTAAGGCAGTCGATTGTGATTTGTGGTATGAAGGTGCGAAGTCATCGCGTGTACCACATCTCTGGTAATTTTGTATGATGGCTCTGAGAGCCTAAAGTGAATTTGCAGTGATTCGATGTTTACGATTAGTGATGAGAATGATCATGTATGTGTGGAATGGTAATTCCGCGGGATGTTATCATCTTTGCGGTAAGAATGTGGAGCTAAATCCTAAGTAGGGGAGTTTTTACTGCCGCCCGAGGAAGCTCCCGTGGTACTAGATCAAGTGAAGTGTAAGACTTCTTATGTAAGGTGGTCGTGTAGCACCAAAGTGAGGTACGAGATCAAGTGCAAAGATGGAGTTCACGGAGGTGAGATAATGTAGTTGTTGTTGCAGGTGCTCTCGAATGTAAAATCTGGGTTGCTATGAAACTTGGATCGTATTGTCGAATAGGTACAAGTTCTATATTGTGGTGGATACTGTATTTTCCCTGTCGGGAAACGTGATCGTGAAAATTGTCAAGTGGATTATTCCACTTAATGGACGATTTTGAGGCGAGAGTGTCGGTTCTGATTGTCTCACATAGAGACACGCAAGTGTTGTTTTGGTTGCGAGAATGTGTACCATAGTGATGTGACCCGTAGGTTGCATTGAAATGTCGAGGCCATCCTAAATGGACGGTCTAGGTAGGAAGGTTCACCCGGCTTTGGTAAATATTTTTGTGGGTCATGTGGTAAATTGCGAATTGTTACGATGATGATTCGTTATTGACGGGATTCTAGTATATGAATAGTCTCCTTGCTAGTACTAGTAGGCCGTCTCGTGTGACTATGTTGTAGGGTTTGAAGGAGGAACCCTGTGTCGAGTGTTGATGTATTATTTAGCATGTGGTGTATTATTGTCGCCCTGGATTAGTCCAGAGACTGGTGGTCGTGTGCGGATTGATTGATGGGAAAGTTGTGTTCCCAGTGTGAATATTTTGGGATACCAAAATTTCTTCATTGAAGGAATAACCCGGTTGTGGTGACTGTAAGAAGTACTAGTCGGAGGAGCGTGTCGATTGCCCCGTTGGCATCGACTTGTAAAATTACGAATCACGGGTTTTCTGGGGTGGAAAACAAATGTTTGCACATAAGTGGATGTGCGATCGTTGAGCGGTATGGTTATGGACCGTTGAAAGTACTGAGTACGCGGCATGAATCCTTCTCGATTGGGATTAATGCAAGACTTGGTTCATGGCGTAGTGGACCTAGTAGATCGCATTGGGTGATGTAGTTATAGATGTAACTTGTTGCGAGTTTTAGTCGAGAGAACTTGTAGGGATAATGGTGTTTTCCGTATTTTGACGTTGAGTATATGAGATATCGCTTGTTGCGGTAGTGCACGCTAGTGATTATTAGCGTGTGGTGAGATCTTAAAATTTACGTAAGATGTTATTGGATGTCGACCTTGATTGTGTTTCGTCGGATATGTGATTACTACACGTGTGACTCCGCATTTGGAGGCAAGAATGTTCAAAGGGGAAGTGCTTAACTTCTAGTATTCGGTGCGGATCACGAGGACGTGATCCAATCTAAGTGGGGAGAGTTGTAACACCCTGAATTTTGTGCGTCAGGAAATGTTCCTGAAGGTGTCAGAAAATGTGTGCACCAGAAGGCGCCACAAAAGGTCTACCTAACACTTATGCATTTTCAGAATTTACATCAGAATTAGAATTTGTCAGAATCAGTCCCTGAACTTCAGAATCTGTTTAGACCCTTGTGCGCGCCGCTCACATTAAAGGGTGCGCGCCGCGCACCCCACCTGGGACAGTTTTCTGCCTTTTTCTATTTTTGAGTTAAATGAGGGGCTTTTTGGTCTTTTCACTTGAGGACAGATCTGTAGCCTTATTGGCAGATTTGGATTCAATTATGGATCACTTTCACATCCACAACTCTCTCATCTTCAAACCCTAGAGAGAGGAAGAGTTTTAGAGAGGGAAAGCTCCATTTGGAGAAGAAGGAGGGTGACTCGGGTTAAGGTACAAGAGTTAAGGTTGTTCACCTCATTCACGGCAATGTTTTGGTAGTGTTGATAAGTTCTAACTCCGAATTTTATTGTTTATGATTCTTACTCATGTTTGAGGTTTGAGCTAGTTAGGGTTATAAACCCCATTTCTCATGAAATTGGGGGTTTTGTTGTATTGCTAGTGTAAGTAAACCCGATTATTGTGGGTTTAGGGTTTGATGATGAATTTGAAAGTATTTGTCTTGGTTTGGAAGTTAAACCTCTAGATTGAAAGGTTGTTAGTGACTTTGATGTTCTTAAGAACAAGTTTTGCTAGTCAAAATCGATGTTGACTTGGTTTGGTGTCAAAATGGGTTTTGAGTCTAGTTTTGGTGAATCAAGTATGTAAATACTTGATTTAGGTATTAATTGGTGTTTTGAAAATATAATCACTAGTCGTTAGTGATTTTGGGCGTTTTATGACTTTGGTCAAAATGGGTAATTTGAATTGGGTCAAAATTGATGACGACACTAATTTAGATTAAATGGATGATAAACGCTTTTGTTAAGTGTTAAATAATGTTTTTGGATGTAATTACTCTCGAGAAGTAATTTTGGGGTTAAAGTGATATTTTAACATAAGTCAAACGTGGTCAAAAGCAATATGGGTCAATATTGCACGTGTTGGGGTTTTGGTGTAATCGGTGTTTGAAATGATTACTACCTAAGTAGTAATTTAGTGTTAAAACCTAGATTTGGTCTAATTGGTGTAAAGTATGATTTGGGTTAAATTGTACTTTGTTGTGTTGGTTTGAACTACCACCCGAAGTGGTAATTGGTTTGTGTCCATTAGGTGTTAAATGGGCGGGTTTTGGCGAGCAATGTGTGATCCCTCGGCTAAGGGAAGTTTGTGTCGGGTTCTCTTTTAGAGAATGGCTATTTATGTGTATATTGTACCTATGTGTGATATAGGTGGTTACTTGTTCGGATTTAAGGACGAAGATCATGTTATACATGACTTGTGCGGGCATTCCAAGGTGAGTGGAATGTGTAGTGACCCGAAATTTTCCATGTTTATATATATATTAATTAAGATTGATATTTACGTGATTAAATGTTTCCAACATGTTAAGCAATCAAACTTGTTAAGACTTGATTAATTGAAATATGTTTCATATAGACAATTGACCACCCAAGTTGACCGGTGATTCACGAACGTTAAAACTTGTAAAAACTATACGATGACATATATATGGTTATATATATAGTTAACATGTTTTTATTATAAGTATGTATCTCATTAGGTATTTTAACAATGAGTTATATACATAAAAATGAGACTATTAATTTAAGAAACTCGAAAACGATATATATAACGATTATCGTTATAACAACATCTTACTAGGTACATATGAATCATATTAAGATATTGATACACTTGGTTAATTATGTTAAATGATAAGTAAATATATTATTAAGTGTATTAACAATGAAATACATATGTAAAAATAAGACTACTAACTTAATGATTTCGAAACGAGACATATATGTAACGATTATCGTTGTAACGACATTTAACTGTATATACATCATACTAAGATATATTATATATCATAATATCATGATAATATAATAATTTAACATCTCATTTGTTATAATAAACAATGGGTTAACAACATTCAACAAGATCGTTAACCTAAAGGTTTCAAAACAACATTTACATGTAACGACTAACGATGACTTAACGACTCAGTTAAAATGTATATACATGTAGTGTTTTAATATGTATTCATACACTTTTGAAAGACTTCAAGACACTTATCAAAATACTTCTACTTAACAAAAATGCTTACAATTACATCCTCGTTCAGTTTCATCAACAATTCTACTCGTATGCACCCGTATTCGTACTCGTACAATACACAGCTTTTAGATGTATGTACTATTGGTATATACACTCCAATGATCAGCTCTTAGCAGCCCATGTGAGTCACCTAACACATGTGGGAACCATCATTTGGCAACTAGCATGAAATATCTCATAAAATTACAAAAATATGAGTAATCATTCATGACTTATTTACATGAAAACAAAATTACATATCCTTTATATCTAATCCATACACCAACGACCAAAAACACCTACAAACACTTTCATTCTTCAATTTTCTTCATCTAATTGATCTCTCTCAAGTTCTATCTTCAAGTTCTAAGTGTTCTTCATAAATTCCAAAAGTTCTAGTTTCATAAAATCAAGAATACTTTCAAGTTTGCTAGCTCACTTCCAATCTTGTAAGGTGATCATCCAACCTCAAGAAATCTTTGTTTCTTACAGTAGGTTATCATTCTAATACAAGGTAATAATCATATTCAAACTTTGGTTCAATTTCTATAACTATAACAATCTTATTTCAAGTGATGATCTTACTTGAACTTGTTTTCGTGTCATGATTCTGCTTCAAGAACTTCGAGCCATCCAAGGATCCATTGAAGCTAGATCCATTTTTCTCTTTTCCAGTAGGTTTACCCAAGGAACTTAAGGTAGTAATGATGTTCATAACATCATTCGATTCATACATATAAAGCTATCTTATTCGAAGGTTTAAACTTGTAATCACTAGAACATAGTTTAGTTAATTCTAAACTTGTTCGCAAACAAAAGTTAATCCTTCTAACTTGACTTTTAAAATCAACTAAACACATGTTCTATATCTATATGATATGCTAACTTAATGATTTAAAACCTGGAAACACGAAAAACACCGTAAAACCGGATTTACGCCGTCGTAGTAACACCGCGGGCTGTTTTGGGTTAGTTAATTAAAAACTATGATAAACTTTGATTTAAAAGTTGTTATTCTGAGAAAATGATTTTTATTATGAACATGAAACTATATCCAAAAATTATGGTTAAACTCAAAGTGGAAGTATGTTTTCTAAAATGGTCATCTAGACGTCGTTCTTTCGACTGAAATGACTACCTTTACAAAAACGACTTGTAACTTATTTTTCCGACTATAAACCTATACTTTTCTGTTTAGATTTATAAAATAGAGTTCAATATGAAACCATAGCAATTTGATTCACTCAAAACGGATTTAAAATGAAGAAGTTATGGGTAAAACAAGATTGGATAATTTTTCTCATTTTAGCTACGTGAAAATTGGTAACAAATCTATTCCAACCATAACTTAATCAACTTGTATTGTATATTATGTAATCTTGAGATACCATAGACACGTATACAATGTTTCGACCTATCATGTCGACACATCTATATATATTTCGGAACAACCATAGACACTCTATATGTGAATGTTGGAGTTAGCTATACAGGGTTGAGGTTGATTCCAAAATATATATAGTTTGAGTTGTGATCAATACTGAGATACGTATACACTGGGTCGTGGATTGATTCAAGATAATATTTATCGATTTATTTCTGTACATCTAACTGTGGACAACTAGTTGTAGGTTACTAACGAGGACAGCTGACTTAACAAACTTAAAACATCAAAATATATTAAAAGTGTTGTAAATATATTTTGAACATACTTTGATATATATGTATATATTGTTATAGGTTCGTGAATCAACCAGTGGCCAAGTCTTACTTCCCGACGAAGTAAAAATCTGTGAAAGTGAGTTATAGTCCCACTTTTAAAATCTAATATTTTTGGGATGAGAATACATGCAGGTTTTATAAATGATTTACAAAATAGACACAAGTACGTGAAACTACATTCTATGGTTGAATTATCGAAATCGAATATGCCCCTTTTTATTAAGTCTGGTAATCTAAGAATTAGGGAACAGACACCCTAATTGACGCGAATCCTAAAGATAGATCTATTGGGCCTAACAAACCCCATCCAAAGTACCGGATGCTTTAGTACTTCGAAATTTATATCATATCCGAAGGGTGTCCCGAAATGATGGGGATATTCTTATATATGCATCTTGTTATTGTCGGTTACCAGGTGTTCACCATATGAATGATTTTTATCTCTATGTATGGGATGTGTATTGAAATATGAAATCTTGTGGTCTATTGTTACGATTTGATATATATAGGTTAAACCTATAACTCACCAACATTTTTTGTTGACGTTTAAAGCATGTTTATTCTCAGGTGAATATTAAGAGCTTCCGCTGTTGCATACTAAAATAAGGACAAGATTTGGAGTCCATGTTTGTATGATATTGTGTAAAAACTGCATTCAAGAAACTGATTTCGATGTAACATATTTGTATTGTAAACCATTATGTAATGGTCGTGTGTAAACAGGATATTTTAGATTATCATTATTTGATAATCTACGTAAAGCTTTTTAAACCTTTATTTATGAAATAAAGGTTATGGTTTGTTTTAAAAATGAATGCAGTCTTTGAAAAACGTCTCATATAGAGGTCAAAACCTCGCAACGAAATCAATTAATATGGAACGTTTTTAATCAATAAGAACGGGACATTTCAGTTGGTATCCGAGCGTTGGTCTTAGAGAACCAGAAAATTTGCATTAGTGTGTCTTATCGAGTTTGTTAGGATGCATTAGTGAGTCTGGACTTCGACCGTGTTTTCTTTAAAAATGATTGCTTAACATTTTTGTTGGAAACTATATATTTTTAACATATGAATATTATGTGATATATTAATCTCTTAACGTGTTTGATATTATGTGATAGATGTCTACCTCTAGAACAAGTCCCATTGACTCACCTAATAATAATGAAGAGTCAAATGTAAATTGGAATGATTTGTGGACTGATTCACAAGTTCCCGAAGAGGAACCGGAAGAAGAGTCGGAACCGGAAGAAGAATCGGAACCGGAAGAAGAATCGGAACCGGATGAAGAAATAGAACCGGTGGGGGAAATAATAAAACGGTTAAGTAAAAGAAAATCCTCAACCAACCGACCAAAGTTAATTATGGTCAATGGTGTTTCAGCCAAGGAAGCAAAATATTGGGAGGATTACCAATTCTCCGATGAATCGGATTCCGACGAGAATTCCGATGATGTTATAGAAATTACCCCAACTGAATTTAAAAAGGCAAAAGAAAATAATAAGGGAAAGGGCATAAAAATAGAGAAATCTAATTCCAACCCCGATGAACTTTATATGTATCGTCAACCCCCGAAGTCCTTAAGTTGTAACAATGACCCGGGAACCTCTAAACCACTAGGTTTTTCTAAACCAATGTGGACAACGACGGCTCGTATTAGGGGAACATCATATATCTCTAGAAACTTGGCAAAACGAACCAAAACCGAAGAAGAAGAAACGAGCGAGTCGGAATAAGATAGTTGTATTCGTGTGGTGTAATATATGTAATATAGTGTTCTTATGCTTTATGATATATGTAAAAATTGCTTGTATTAATAAGTATTTTTTTTATGAAACTAACTCTTGTCTATTTTACAGTTAAAAAACACAAAATGGATAGACAACCCAATATTTTAAGAGACCTACCCGGAGACATGATTGATGAAATCTTGTCTAGAGTCGGCCAGAATTCTTCGGCACAACTATTTAAGGCGAGATCAGTTTGTAAGACATTCGAAGAACGTTCCAAGAATGTCTTGGTTTATAAGAGACTTTCGTTTGAAAGATGGGGGATATCACATTGGGAAACCCATAAGTTACGATGTGTTTACTTTGACTCATATATTGCGGGGAACCCAAATGCTATTTTACGCAACGGGTTAAGAAATTATTTTGACTCAATATATCCGAATATTGGACTTCGTGATTTAGAAAAAGCGGCTAACATGCAACATAAAGAAGCATGTTATGCTTACGGATTAGTAATGTTCGCTTCTCACCAAAGTGAGAACAAGAACATCGGGCTACAACTATTAAACAAAACGTTTCCACAAGTGACGGAGTCGGTAATTGGGGTAAGAAATGAGGTTTTTAGATTATTACGGGACTGTTGGACATTACGTAACCCTCGTCCCTTTGATGACGTTACAACACTCTGTCTTATCAACGGCCATAACGGTTATGTTGCACAAGACCAAGGATGGGAAGTAGTCCTAGTAAAACCAGAATGCATGACTTGTTTCTGGACGTATGAATTACGTGTCTTTATTGCCTTTGCCGAACGACTTGTGTACTAGCTAGAATTGTCTTCACAACTATCTTGTATCAAAGTTATTGTGTGCTATATTTCATGCTTTATGTAAAATAAGCGGTATTGTAAGTTTGTAAAATATTGTATAAAAGTTTGAACGCGAAATATTATTATAATCAGTTTTTCATATAGAATTGTAGTAGTTGAATTGTATATTAGCTACTAAGTATGAACTTAACGGGTAGGTACTACCCGAATTTAAACTTATAAAATGCTAATATGAAGAAAAAGCTTTTATAAATGAGTTCATATTATGCTACGAAATACTATTAACTACTCTTAATATTCTGTATGATTAACTTGTTCCATTTGACTATTTTGAAGGAAATGGCACCGACTACTCGACACACCGTGAATATGAATGAAGAGGAATTCCGTACTTTTCTAGCTTCAAACATAGCCGCAGTACAGGCTGCGCTACATACCAATAATAACCTTGGATCTAGCAGTACAGGAAATCGTGTAGGATGCACCTACAAAGAATTCACTACCTGCAAACCTTTGGAATTTGATGGAACCGAAGGACCGATCGGATTGAAACGGTGGACCGAGAAGGTCGAATCGGTGTTTTCCATAAGTAAGTGTACTGAAGAGGACAAAGTGAAGTACGCTACGCATACCTTCACAGGTTCTGCGTTAACATGGTGGAATACCTATCTAGAGCAAGTGGGACAAGACGATGCGTACGCACTACCGTGGTCAGCATTCAAGCACTTGATGAACGAGAAGTACCGTCCCAGAACTGAGGTCAATAAGCTCAAGACAGAACTTAGAGGGTTACGAACCCAAGGATTTGATATTACCACGTACGAAAGGCAATTCACAGAATTGTGCCTATTGTGTCCAGGAGCATTCGAAGATGAGGAAGAGAAGATCGACGCGTTTGTGAAAGGATTACCGGAAAGAATCCAAGAAGATATAAGTTCACACGAGCCCGCCTCTATACAACAGGCATGTAGAATGGCTCACAAACTAGTGAACCAGATTGAAGAAAGAATTAAAGAACAGACTGCTGAAGAGGCCAATGTGAAGCAAGTCAAAAGAAAGTGGGAGGAAAAAGGTGATAAGAATCACCAATACAACAACAACAGCAATTACAACAATAATCGCAACAATTATCCCAACAATCGCAACATCAATCGCAACTACAACAAACGGCCCAACAACAACAACAACAACAACAACAGCAACTACAACAATCATCCCAACAACAATAATAACCTCAACAACAACAACAATCAGAAGCAGCTATGCCAAAGGTGTGAAAAGTATCACTCGGGGTTCTGCACCAAATTTTGCAACAAGTGTAAAAGAAATGGTCATAGCGCGGCGAAGTGTGAGGTCTACGGACCAGGGGTTAATAGAATGAAAGGAACAAATGGTGTCGGAACGAGTAATGGCGGAGCAAGTAGTGTCGGAGCAAGTTATGCCAATGTAGTTTGTTATAAATGTGGAAAACCGGGCCACATTATTAGAAATTGCCCGAACCAGGAGAACACGAATGGACAAGGCCGCGGAAGAGTTTTCAATATTAATGCGACAGAGGCACAGGAAGACCCGGAGCTTGTTACGGGTAGGTTTCTTATTGACAATAAATCTGCTTACGTTTTATTTGATTCGGGTGCGGATAGAAGCTATGTGAGTAGAGATTTTTGTGCTAAATTAAGTTGTCCATTGACGCCTTTGGATAGTAAATTTTTACTCGAATTAGCAAATGGTAAATTAATTTTAGCAGATAATATATGTCAGAATCGAGAAATTAAACTGGTTAGCGAAACATTTAAGATTGATTTGATACCAGTAGAGTTAGGGAGTTTTGATGTGATAATCGGTATGGACTGGTTGAAAGAAGTGAAAGCAGAGATCGTCTGTTACAAAAATGCAATTCGCATTATACGAGAAAAAGGAAAACCCTTAATGGTGTACGGAGAAAAGGGCAACACGAAGCTACATCTTATTAGTAATTTGAAGGCACAAAAACTAATAAGAAAAGGTTGCTATGCTGTTCTAGCACACGTCGAGAAAGTACAAACTGAAGAAAAGAGCATCAATGATGTTCCCATTGCAAAAGAATTTCCCGATGTATTTCCGAAAGAATTACCGGGATTACCCCCACATCGATCCGTTGAATTTCAAATAGATCTTGTACCAGGAGCTGCACCAATAGCTCGTGCTCCTTACAGACTCGCACCCAGCGAGATGAAAGAACTGCAAAGCCAATTACAAGAACTTTTAGAGCGTGGTTTCATTCGACCAAGCACATCACCGTGGGGAGCTCCTGTTTTGTTTGTCAAGAAGAAAGATGGTACATTCAGGTTGTGTATCGACTACCGAGAGTTGAACAAACTTACCATCAAGAACCGCTACCCACTACCGAGAATCGACGACTTATTTGATCAACTACAAGGCTCGTCTGTTTATTCAAAGATTGACTTACGTTCCGGGTATCATCAAATGCGGGTGAAAGAAGATGATATTCCAAAGACTGCTTTCAGAACACGTTACGGTCATTACGAGTTTATGGTCATGCCGTTTGGTTTAACTAATGCACCAGCTGTGTTCATGGACCTTATGAACCGAGTGTGTGGACCATACCTTGACAAGTTTGTCATTGTTTTCATTGATGACATACTTATTTACTCAAAGAATGACCAAGAACACGGTGAACATTTGAGAAAGGTGTTAGAAGTATTGAGGAAGGAAGAATTGTACGCTAAGTTTTCAAAGTGTGCATTTTGGTTGGAAGAAGTTCAATTCCTCGGTCACATAGTTAACAAAGAAGGTATTAAGGTGGATCCGGCAAAGATAGAAACTGTTGAAAAGTGGGAAACCCCGAAAACTCCGAAACACATACGCCAGTTTTTAGGACTAGCTGGTTACTACAGAAGGTTCATCCAAGACTTTTCCAGAATAGCAAAACCCTTGACTGCATTAACGCATAAAGGGAAGAAATTTGAATGGAATGATGAACAAGAGAAAGCGTTTCAGTTATTGAAGAAAAAGCTAACTACGGCACCTATATTGTCATTGCCTGAAGGGAATGATGATTTTGTGATTTATTGTGATGCATCAAAGCAAGGTCTCGGTTGTGTATTAATGCAATGAACGAAGGTGATTACTTATGCGTCTAGACAATTGAAGATTCACGAACAAAATTATACGACGCATGATTTGGAATTAGGCGCGGTTGTTTTTGCATTAAAGACTTGGAGGCACTACTTATATGGGGTCAAAAGTATTATATATACCGACCACAAAAGTCTTCAACACATATTTAATCAGAAACAACTGAATATGAGGCAGCGTAGGTGGATTGAATTATTGAATGATTACAACTTTGAGATTCGTTACCACCCGGGGAAGGCAAATGTGGTAGCCGATGCCTTGAGCAGGAAGGACAGAGAACCCATTCGAGTAAAATCTATTAATATAATGATTCATAATAACATTACTACTCAAATAAAGGAGGCGCAACAAGGAGTTTTAAAAGAGGGAAATTTAAAGGATGAAATACCCAAAGGATCGGAGAAGCATCTTAATATTCGGGAAGACGGAACCCGGTATAGGGCTGAAAGGATTTGGGTACCAAAATTTGTAGATATGAGAGAAATGGTACTTAGAGAAGCTCATAAAACCAGATACTCAATACATCCTGGAACGGGGAAGATGTACAAGGACCTCAATAAATATTTTTGGTGGCCGGGTATGAAAGCCGATGTTGCTAAATACGTAGGAGAATGTTTGACGTGTTCTAAGGTCAAAGCTGAGCATCAGAAACCATCAGGTCTACTTCAACAACCCGAAATCCCGGAATGGAAATGGGAAAACATTACCATGGATTTCATCACTAAATTGCCAAGGACTGCAAGTGGTTTTGATACTATTTGGGTAATAGTTGATCGTCTCACCAAATCAGCACACTTCCTGCCAATAAGAGAAGATGACAAGATGGAGAAGTTAGCACGACTGTATTTGAAGGAAGTCGTCTCCAGACATGGAATACCAATCTCTATTATCTCTGATAGGGATGGCAGATTTATTTCAAGATTCTGGCAGACATTACAGCAAGCATTAGGAACTCGTCTAGACATAAGTACTGCCTATCATCCACAAACTGATGGGCAGAGCGAAAGGACGATACAAACGCTTGAAGACATGCTACGAGCATGTGTTATTGATTTCGGAAACAGTTGGGATCGACATCTACCGTTAGCAGAATTTTCCTACAACAACAGCTACCATTCAAGCATTGAGATGGCGCCGTTTGAAGCACTTTATGGTAGAAAGTGCAGGTCTCCGATTTGTTGGAGTGAAGTGGGGGATAGACAGATTACGGGTCCGGAGATTATACAAGAAACTACCGAGAAGATCATCCAAATTCAACAACGGTTGAAAACCGCCCAAAGTCGACAAAAGAGCTACGCTGACATTAAAAGAAAAGATATAGAATTTGAAATTGGAGAGATGGTTAAAGTTGCACCTTGGAAAGGCGTTGTTCGATTTGGTAAACGAGGGAAATTAAATCCAAGGTATATTGGACCATTCAAGATTATTGATCGTGTCGGACCAGTAGCTTACCGACTAGAGTTACCTCAACAACTCGCGGCTGTACATAACACTTTCCACGTCTCGAATTTAAAGAAATGTTTTGCTAAAGAAGATCTCACTATTCCGTTAGATGAAATCCAAATCAACGAAAAACTTCAATTCATCGAAGAACCCGTCGAAATAATGGATCGTGAGGTTAAAAGACTTAAGCAAAACAAGATACCAATTGTTAAGGTTCGATGGAATGCTCGTAGAGGACCCGAGTTCACCTGGGAGCATGAAGATCAGATGAAGAATAAATACCCGCATCTATTTCCAGAAGATTCGTCAACACCTTCAACAGCTTAAAATTTCAGGACGAAATTTATTTAACGGGTAGGTACTGTAGTGACCCGAACTTTTCCATGTTTATATATATTAATTAAGATTGATATTTACGTGATTAAATGTTTCCAACATGTTAAGCAATCAAACTTGTTAAGACTTGATTAATTGAAATATGTTTCATATAGACAATTGACCACCCAAGTTGACCGGTGATTCACGAACGTTAAAACTTGTAAAAACTATACGATGACATATATATGGTTATATATATAGTTAACATTTTTTTATTATAAGTATGTATCTCATTAGGTATTTTAACAATGAGTTATATACATAAAAATGAGACTATTAATTTAAGAAACTCGAAAACGATATATATAACGATTATCGTTATAACAACGTCTTACTAGGTACATATGAATCATATTAAGATATTGATACACTTGGTTAATTATGTTAAATGATAAGTAAATATATTATTAAGTGTATTAACAATGAAATACATATGTAAAAATAAGACTACTAACTTAATGATTTCGAAACGAGACATATATGTAACGATTATCGTTGTAACGACATTTAACTGTATATACATCATACTAAGATATATTATATATCATAATATCATAATAATATAATAATTTAACATCTCATTTGTTATAATAAACAATGGGTTAACAACATTCAACAAGATCGTTAACCTAAAGGTTTCAAAACAACATTTACATGTAACGACTAACGATGACTTAACGACTCAGTTAAAATGTATATACATGTAGTGTTTTAATATGTATTCATACACTTTTGAAAGACTTCAAGACACTTATCAAAATACTTCTACTTAACAAAAATGCTTACAATTACATCCCCGTTCAGTTTCATCAACAATTCTACTCGTATGCACTCGTATTCGTACTCGTACAATACATAGCTTTTAGATGTATGTACTATTGGTATATACACTCCAATGATCAGCTCTTAGCAGCCCATGTGAGTCACCTAACACATGTGGGAACCATCATTTGGCAACTAGCATGAAATATCTCATAAAATTACAAAAATATGAGTAATCATTCATGACTTATTTACATGAAAACAAAATTACATATCCTTTATATCTAATCCATACACCAATGACCAAAAACACCTACAAACACTTTCATTCTTCAATTTTCTTCATCTAATTGATCTCTCTCAAGTTCTATCTTCAAGTTCTAAGTGTTCTTCATAAATTCCAAAAGTTCTAGTTTCATAAAATCAAGAATACTTTCAAGTTTGCTAGTTTACTTCCAATCTTGTAAGGTGATCATCCAACCTCAAGAAATCTTTGTTTCTTACAGTAGGTTATCATTCTAATACAAGGTAATAATCATATTCAAACTTTGGTTCAATTTCTATAACTATAACAATCTTATTTCAAGTGATGATCTTACTTGAACTTGTTTTCGTGTCATGATTCTGCTTCAAGAACTTCGAGCCATCCAAGGATCCATTGAAGCTAGATCCATTTTTCTCTTTTCCAGTAGGTTTACCCAAGGAACTTAAGGTAGTAATGATGTTCATAACATCATTCGATTCATACATATAAAGCTATCTTATTCGAAGGTTTAAACTTGTAATCACTAGAACATAGTTTAGTTAATTCTAAACTTGTTCGCAAACAAAAGTTAATCCTTCTAACTTGACTTTTAAAATCAACTAAACACATGTTCTATATCTATATGATATGCTAACTTAATGATTTAAAACCTGGAAACACGAAAAACAACGTAAAACCGGATTTACGCCGTCGTAGTAACACCGCGGGCTGTTTTGGGTTAGTTAATTAAAAACTATGATAAACTTTGATTTAAAAGTTGTTATTCTGAGAAAATGATTTTTATTATGAACATGAAACTATATCCAAAAATTATGGTTAAACTCAAAGTGGAAGTATGTTTTCTAAAATGGTCATCTAGACGTCGTTCTTTAGACTGAAATGACTACCTTTACAAAAACGACTTATAACTTACTTTTCCGACTATAAACCTATACTTTTCTATTTAGATTCAGAAAATAGAGTTCAATATGAAACCATAGCAATTTGATTCACTCAAAACGGATTTAAAATGAAGAAGTTATGGGTAAAACAAGATTGGATAATTTTTCTCATTTTAGCTACGTGAAAATTGGTAACAAATCTATTCCAACCATAACTTAATCAACTTGTATTGTATATTATGTAATCTTGAGATACCATAGACACGTATACAATGTTTCGACCTATCATGTCGACACATCTATATATATTTCGGAACAACCATAGACACTCTATATGTGAATGTTGGAGTTAGCTATACAGGGTTGAGGTTGATTCCAAAATATATATAGTTTGAGTTGTGATCAATACTGAGATACGTATACACTGGGTCGTGGATTGATTCAAGATAATATTTATCGATTTATTTCTGTACATCTAACTGTGGACAACTAGTTGTAGGTTACTAACGAGGACAGCTGACTTAACAAACTTAAAACATCAAAATATATTAAAAGTGTTGTAAATATATTTTGAACATACTTTGATATATATGTATATATTGTTATAGGTTCGTGAATCAACCAGTGGCCAAGTCTTACTTCCCGACGAAGTAAAAATCTGTGAAAGTGAGTTATAGTCCCACTTTTAAAATCTAATATTTTTGGGATGAGAATACATGCAGGTTTTATAAATGATTTACAAAATAGACACAAGTACGTGAAACTACATTCTATGGTTGAATTATCGAAATCGAATATGCCCCTTTTTATTAAGTCTGGTAATCTAAGAATTAGGGAACAGACACCCTAATTGACGCGAATCCTAAAGATAGATCTATTGGGCCTAACAAACCCCATCCAAAGTACCGGATGCTTTAGTACTTCGAAATTTATATCATATCCGAAGGGTGTCCCGGAATGATGGGGATATTCTTATATATGCATCTTGTTATTGTCGGTTACCAGGTATTCACCATATGAATGATTTTTATCTCTATGTATGGGATGTGTATTGAAATATGAAATCTTGTGGTCTATTGTTACGATTTGATATATATAGGTTAAACCTATAACTCACCAACATTTTTTGTTGACGTTTAAAGCATGTTTATTCTCAGGTGAATATTAAGAGCTTCCGCTGTTGCATACTAAAATAAGGACAAGATTTGGAGTCCATGTTTGTATGATATTGTGTAAAAACTGCATTCAAGAAACTGATTTCGATGTAACATATTTGTATTGTAAACCATTATGTAATGGTCGTGTGTAAACAGGATATTTTAGATTATCATTATTTGATAATCTACGTAAAGCTTTTTAAACCTTTATTTATGAAATAAAGGTTATGGTTTGTTTTAAAAATGAATGCAGTCTTTGAAAAACGTCTCATATAGAGGTCAAAACCTCGCAACGAAATCAATTAATATGGAACGTTTTTAATCAATAAGAACGGGACATTTCAGAATGATTATATATGTATGTATATAATGTATTTATTTGTATGCTATGGTATGAACCAAAGAGCCGGTAGTGCCATAGTATGTGCGATTGTGCTATGATGTGAACCAAAGAGCCGGTAGCGTCATAGTACGTGTGTTGTAGTGTGAACCAAAGAGCCGGTAGCACTACGGCACGAGTTGTTAGAGTGTAAACCAAAGAGCCGGTTGCACTTTAGCGCGAGTATGACTCGGGTTGTGATGTGAACCAAAGAGCTGGTAGCATCATAACCGATGCGTATGGTGTAAACTAAAGAACCGGTAGCACCATGAAGCGAGAGTGGTTAACCATATGATTTGTGTATCTGTTGTAGTGTAGCATATTATATTGTTTGAGTATATGATATTGGTATTGCTAACTTGCGATATTGGAGGTTATTAGCCTTATACTTGAGATGGTTGCTAATTATATTACTAGCATGTATGCGGTATGTGTGTAAGTGACTGCAAGTAAGTATATTATTAAAGTATATGTATATGTATAATTATTGCATTCACAAAGCTTTATGCTTACCCCTCTCGTTGTTTATCTTTTTCAGGTATTTTGTTATGAGGCTAGCTAGTTGTTAGACTAGTTGCATAGGAGCGCTTGGGCTCGATGGGGTAGCTTTTGGATATGCGGACGCAGATTGGGATTTGGTAGTCCCCGGGATTATGCTCTTGGTATCGGGTTGGGTTATAGAGTCCTAACTCGTCTAAGTGTAAATTGGGATTGAAACTTGTATTTTGTACGAAAGTCGTAAAACGGCTGACGTGGGCCCGGTGTCGTAAAACTCGTTTTATTGTTGGAACGTGTTAGTCTTGTTTATTATAATGTGTTGTGAAAAGCGTTTCGTCTAAAAGTGTCAGGAAGTGGGAGATCTTTAATCAAAATTTGGAAAATCCGGACAGAGGGTGTCAGGCCTTGTGCGCGCCGCGCACCTAAAGGGTTGCACCCGTGCACCCTTCTAAAATAAAAAAAAATCTTTTGGTGCGTATTCGATTGGATAACGGGTTGAGTCGTTACAGTTGACTTCTTCTATTATTCCGGGATGATTGTCGATCGGAACGAGCGGATGAATAAGGTTCAGAACTTTAGATAGAATATAATCGTGGCGAGATATTCGGGAAATGAGGTTGAAAATGGTGTTTCGGATTGGTTCGCCGGTGAGTGCTTCAGGTTCATAGCCAATAGGGCAATATGATATGCGGAAAGGATCTCCTTCTTCGCATTTCCATTGATTAAGTTGACTACGAACCTATCCCCAATTCATCCAGAATTGATGATGGTTGATTGGTTGATCCATTCCGGTTACACTGTTTTCGGAGTTCGAGTGTAAATCCATATCAGAATAGCTGTCAGAATCTAAGGAATTTGAACTAGTTGCGAGTTCCATCTTGTACGGTTAGATAAAGGGTTTTCGATATGAAATGATTTTTGGATATCAGATGATATTCTAATTACATAGAATACTTATGTATAGTACAGAAGATCCCGTAGATTACGGAGGAATTTTCGGAAGCTGTCAGGCAAAGTTTACAGTAACAGATACGCTAAGATACGAATTTATTTTTACACTATCTATGCAATAGAGGCAGTAAGACGTGTCTAGACTTTAAGGATGATAAGCAAGTAATTTTCGACATGAAATGATAAGCAAAACTTTTGACATGCAGACACAGTCGAAGTCTAGACTCACTAATGCATCTAAACAACTATCAGTTAGACACGCTAATGCAAGACCTGGTTCGCTAAGACCACCGCTCTGATACCACAGGAGACGACCCATCCTAATCCATCAGGACGAATACAATAACATATGATTACATTGCGAGGTATTTGACCTCTATATGATACATTTTACAAACATTGCATTCGTTTTTAAAAGACAAGCTTTCATTACAACGAAAGTTGACAAGTATGCATACTATCTCATAATATATCCAAACTATGAATGACTTATTATCAATCTTGATAAACTCAACGACTCGAATGCAACGTCTTTTGAAATATGCCATGAATGACTCCAAGTAATATCTTTAAAATGAGCAAATGCACAGCGAAAGATTTCTTTCAAACCTGAAAATAAACATTCTTTAAAGTGTCAACCAAAAGGTTGGTGAGTTCATTAGTTTATCATAAACAATCATTTCCATTAATTTAATAGACCACAAGATTTTCATTTCATTTCTCATAAATATCATGCATCTGAATAAAAATCATTCATATGGTTTGAACACCTAGTAACCGACTTTAACAGGATGCATATAGAATATCCCCATCATTCCGGGACTCTCATCGGACATGATAAATCGAAGTACTAAAGCATCCGTAACTTGGATGAGGCTTGTTGGGCCAAATAGATCTATCTTTAGGATTCGCGTCAATTGGAGGCAATTATAATAAACACCAATTCTTAGGCTACCAAGCTAAAAAGGGGCATATTCGATTCGATAATCCAACCATAGAATATAGTTTCGATTACTTGTGTCTATTTCGTAAAACATTCATAAAAGCAGCGCATGTATTCTCAGTCCCAAAAATATATATTGCAAAAGCATTTAAAAAGGGAGCAAATGAAACTCACGATACGATATTTTGTAGTAAAAATATGCATACGACGATACTGAACAATGCAGGGTTGGCCTCGGATTCACGAACCTATATCATTCATATATATATTAACACACATATTTGTAATCGAACGAATTCATATATTATTTTTATTAATAATATACTTGTCAATATATTTAATTCATACATTGTATATAATTAATACTTATCATATTAAATTTTAGTATAGTTTAATTAATAACATTTTATTGATAAAATATAGTATTAAGCAATATTAATATAATGGTAATGTGTTTTTATATAAAGTTTTATTTGTAATTATAACAATAATAACAATAGTGTTAATAATAATAATAATAATAATAATAATAATAATAATAATAATAATAATAATAATAATAATAATAATAATAATAATAATAATAATAATAATAATAATAGTAATAATAATAGTAATAATAATAGTAATAATAATAGTAATAATAATAGTAATAATAATAGTAATAATAATAGTAATAATAATAATAATAATAATAATAATAATAATAATAATAATAATAATAATAATAATAATAATAATAATAATAATAATAATAATAATAATAATAATAATAATAATAATAATAATAATAATAATAATAATAATAATCCATTTTAATCTTACATGTAAATTTCATAATAACATTGATATTCATATTTATAATTTTCATATTTATATTTTTAACAACATCTTTAAAACTTTTATTTTCATAATCATAATAGTTTTTACAATAATAATATTGATAGTAATAATAATATAGTTGTAATAATATTAATAATGGTAAAAGTAATAATAATGATAGTAATAATAATATTACTTATGGTAACAATAATACTAATACCTATAACGTGATACCGATACTAATATTTATGAAAATAATACTAATAATACTTAAATGTACTACTTAATAATAACTAAAAATGATAATGATAGTAGTCATTTTATTAATATTAACATAATATTAACAATAACAACATTTAATAATAACTTTAATAATAATAATAATAATAATAATAATAATAATAATAATAATAATAATAATAATAATAATAATAAATAATGATAATAATAATAATAATAAAACTAATAAGGACATTAAATAACTACCTCAAAAGAAGCTTTTAAAAAAAAACTGTCACGAACCGGACTCGAACCCCTGACCTCTCGAATACCCATCAATACACTGAACCAGCTGGGCTGTTGCCCGTTTTCTGTTTTAAATCCCTTTGATTTGATTATAACCCGTTTATTTTCTTTTTCTATTCTTTCTTCTTCTTCTATATCAAATCGACCACAGACCAATTGTTAATCAAAATAGCGAGTAAAGAATTTGGTTTACGATGTGAAACTAAAACAGAAACGACCTGTTGTATTTGTTTTTGAATCAACAGAAAAATAAAAGAAACCAAATTAAGCAGCAGTAGATTGCAAAACACGAAGAACAACTCAATTCTTGATTCAATTATAAAAACGTTTTTAGACTAAGATCACTACATGAATTATGTTTAAAATCACCATTAGAAACTTCCTGGATGATCAATTGATCAAGAAACATCTACACGATCACTAATTTTGCGATGAACAAAACATTTGACTTTTAAAACTAGAACTTTGACTTCAAAATTCGGGTTAGATAGGAAGAATTGGAAGATAAATCTTTGCAGATAGTTTGAATAAAATATTCCCAACAAAACCTCATTTATAGTTTTTGAAATTGAATCGAAATTGGAGCTTTTGATAAAATTCATTTAAGAACAGGTTAACGACACAGTAACGGTTTTCTTGATTAATTTTTCATATGAAAGCAGTTGATAGAGGTTGGAATTGATAATGGTATTACTGAGTTGTCAAAAACACTGAAAAATTTGATTGTCTTATAGCCCTAGTTGATCGACAGCATCTTCAAATTAGACAAGGAAGATTTAAAAAAATAATAATAAATAAAGGTTGATATTGATTGCTAACTGGTTTTGGTTTTATTGTGATTTTATTCTACTTGTGACCAGATCAGAGACAAATAAAAAAATTCGATAGGGATGTTTAACAGATTTGAATCCCACATTTTTAATATTAATAGGAATTAAATAAATATATATAAATAATAATACTATTAATAATAACAATAAAAAAATATTAATAAGTTGGTTCATTGAATATGAATTTGGCCTAGGTTCAATCCCATACTCACTACTTTTTCTATATTGCTTTAGTCATTTTTATTTTTTTTACATAAACTACTTTTTCTCTATTTCATTTGTCTTTTTTTTTTTTTTTTTACAATAGTGTATTCCTAATTGACTTATGATTATTTAACTATGATATATGCTAATTATATTATATTAAGATTAAGATTACTTAACAATAAATATATATGAAAACACAAAATTAACTTCTAAATTATATATTGTTCTACATGATATTTAATAAGTTATTTAATTTATATAAATATTCATTGTATCGTATAGTATGTTCGAGATTAACCTTCTGGAAATTATATTCAAGATCAGCCCCCTCAGAAAGTGTGTTCAAGATCCGCCACTGATAAAAACTAACGGATTAATACATCCTAAAAGATAATTATATTCGAGTTAATTAAGTTATACCTATGAACGTGAACACCGAATTTAGCTTGCGATGACTTCCCGTTGTTTCTTAATGTCGACTTCATTTTTTTCTTTGTTTCACTCTTTTCGTGGCCATAAGTAATTATGTTTTGGTGAATATTATATTTGGTTAGAGAATTTTGTAGTTACAGGTTGAGTTTTAAGTGAACAAAATTTTGGAACGGAAGTGTGTGACAAAATTTAGCCTTAAAGATGGGGATTTGCGACTTATCTTTTGTAACCTTTTTGACTTCTTCGTTTCTTTAATTGATAACTCAAAACTATTAATATTATTTCTATCATTAATTATTATTATTATTATTATTATTATTATTATTATTATTATTATTATTATTATTATTATTATTATTATTACTACTACTAGCTTAATGCCCGCGAATTCACGGGACTTTTTTTATTGGACTAATCAAGAATAAATTATGATTTACAAATAATTTGATTAATGCATCATCAATTATCAATACAAAACATTTTATATAGTAATGCACACTCCATAAAGCTACAATGTATGATGCATACAACCATATCATGAAAAGTAAACAACTTACATTATTAGTTGTGCTAATTCCACTTGATAAAAGTCCACCTAGGCTATATCATTTATTCAATTCCCTGAAACAGTATAATGTAATCACACAAATAGAAAAAATACTACACACTCATATTCCATTTACTAAATTGAAATCACAAACTGATCAGGTAAACGTGAATAACATCACTTGATAATTTAATTTAAAAAATTTGAAGTACTTTGTGACGACCCGGAAATTTCTGACCAAATTTAAACTTAATCTTTATATATTTCCGACTTGATAAGCAATGAATTTTAATAAATCTTGAACCTCCGAAAAGAGTTTTACACAAGCTTTTAGTCACCCTTTTATTCCGACGATTCACGAAAGTCATAACTTGATTTAATTGTTTAATTGTTTAATTATTGTGTATATATATGGATTTATATATATTTAACTTGAAAATATGATAATTAAATATCTCATTAAGTATATTAACAAAGTATTATATATATATTTTCATACTACTAATTTAAAGAGTTTTCAAACAATATATATATTACTATTTAAACGACGTAATTAACTTATGTTAAAATGTATTTACATATAATGTATTATGAGTGTAAATACATCCTTACAAGTATTGAATACACTTTATAATATACCAATACATATAAAGGATAGCTATACTCGTATTTTCGTTCAATTTTCTCAAGAATTCTACTCGCATTCATACGGTATTTTTACCCGTATTATACACAGCTTCTAGAAGTATTTACTCGCATTCATACGGTATTTTTACCCGTATTATACACAGCTTCTAGAAGTATTTACTATTGGTATATACCAATAGAAATCTACAATTATTTGTGTAATATGTCATCCATGATCTAATCAATTTAATATGTCATGCATGACTTAATACAATTTAACTTATCTTAGATATTTTCGCTAAAAGCCAAAATTATAAGCTTATAAATAAGGACCATTTTAACTCATTTTTACTCCACATTTTCTTAAACTAAAAACACACACTTGAATGCTCTCATATCATACTTTAATCTCAGCAACTTTCCTCTTCATAATCAAAGTAAAATACTTCTCAAAATCTTTGTTCAATTCCTTGTATAGTTGCTATCTTATTATACTTATAAAACTTGTAAAAACAAGAACTTGTTTTGGTGAACACCAAGCTTGTTTGAAAAACTAATCTAATCTCTCTAACTTAACTCTAATAACACTTATTTATATGTATTATGATGTTATATTAAGTTAATATAAGAACTTATAACTTGTACATATGAAGAACACCTTGAAACGTAACATATATCCTTTAATCTACATTCGGTAAATGTCATAACCCGACCTTAACCATAAGGACGAATACAATAACATATGATTTCATCGCGAGGTATTGACCTCTATATGCGACATTTTTCAAAAACTGCATTCGTTTTAACAATACAAACCATAGCTTTTATTACAAATACAAGGTTTAAACAACTTAATAATGATTATCGTTTAGCGATAATCTTAGACTTACAAACTTTACATGTGATAATAACAATACGACCTCCAACATATTTTACATTACAAATCCTCCGATATGCAGTTTTATTTTTGACACAAATATGCATACTCAAGATCTTGCTTAAATTCAACATGTTGCAGCGGAAGCTTTTAGTTATCACCTGAGAATAAACATGCTTAAAATGTCAACATAAAGTTGGTGAGATATAGGTTTAATGTCGGCAGCGTTATAAATATAGACCACAAGATTTCATATATAAACATTTTAATAAAAATATTCTAAGTTGTTGAGCACTTGATAACCATACTTAACATTAAATCAACATCGCATATTCCCTTTATTATGAAATCTTACCACACCGTACCAAGTGTAGTCACCGAAACGAAGTACTGTGCAACCGTTGAATACTGGTCGTCCAGTCCGGTTGGGGTTGTCAGGCCCGATAGATCTATCAACATGATTCGCGTTTACAATACCTCATGTAAATAATAGTTACCAAGTTAGTGGTCCACAATTAGTTGCTCAATAAAATAAATAAAGACCCCATCGTATTCGTATTGATCAGAATTAATCTTGACCCATGGTACCATGTTGTCAAATGACGTGTTGCGTACATAAAGTACCGTGTTGTCAAATGACGTGTTGCGTACAATCATGAGGTCTTATGATTAATCTTCTCGTGTTGTTTACGGGTGGTCCTGAAATATATAAAATCAAATCATAAGTAAATATATATGAAATATCATATTAATTAGAAATATATGATTAATTTAATTTTTCTCCAAATATTTTCGTAGCTAAACTAGCTTCGCATACCCGATCTTGTTTTAGTCGTAGTTTCTTCATTACAACTCCGTTTTTGTTGGTTCAACTTGCCACTTCCTTGGATCGAGTCAAATTTTAAGAATATGAACTGAAAATACCTTAGCTTGTATTCAAAATCACAGGTTATAGGTCAAACTTTGGTGAAACTTATGAAAGTGATCATTTTCCATCATAAAAATAACATTTAATAATCATTTTTCTAAAAATACTTACACTTTGAGTTAAACCATGAAATTTTTATGTGTTAACATATTCATAAGAAATATCATTTTTCCAGAATATGAACTTCCAATTCAAAGCTTAAGATGGTTTTTAATTATCCAACCCAAAACAGCCCCCGGTTGCACTCCGACGACGTAGATTCGGTTTTTAAGGTGTTCTTTGTAAAACCAAGTTATATCTTGTTAAGTTAGCATATCATTATGATATATTATAGGTCTTGAAGTGTTTTAAAAGTCAAGTTAGAAGGATCTATTTAGTTTGCGAACAAGTTTGAAATTATTCAAACTATGTTCTTGTTGTTAAAATTTTATACCACAAAATAAGATAGCTATATGAATATGAATTGAATAAGATTATGAATAAGGTTACTACCTCAAGTTACTTGGACAAAGTTACTCTAAGAGATGAGAAAAATCCTAGAATCAAAAGAGTGGTGGAGTTGGATTGAAAGGTTGGAAGTAAACTTGTTTACTTGGAAGGATTTTTGAAGTGTTCTTGAATGGATTTTCTTATGATGATTAAGGGTTGTTTTTGAAGCTAGATCTTCATGGTTATTTGCTGAGATTGTGAAGAACACTTAAGGTTCCTAAGAGTGTGTTTTTAGTTAGAGAAAATGTGTAGTAAAAATGAAAATGGAATGGAGTATAAATGGTGGTGAAAAGATGTATAAATTTGTAATATTGTGCAAAAGCCTTGTAATATGCCAAATTGATTAATCATGCATGCTAAGATCCAAAATTGGCTGACTCATGGCTGCTAATAAAGTGATTGTGATGTGTATATACCAATAGTAAATATGTATAGAAGCTGGGTATGATACGGGTACATATACCCTAGATATACGTATAAAAATCTTGAGAAAACGGAACGAGGATTCAAATATAGCTATCTTTTGTAAATATACTTATATTGTTTTATGTATATAAATCCTTTAAAAGTGATAAAATACATATCTATACGATACATGTATAAGCATTATAAGTTTTAAGTATTTAAGTCGAAGAATGTCACATATAGTTATCGTTTTGAAAACTTAAGTTAGTAGTCTCAAAATATACTTATAACTCATTGTTATTAGTACACAATGAGATGTTAAAACATTCTTAGATCATGTTAAATATATAAAAATACATATATATACACAAACGTATAATTATCGTATGTTATATAGTTCGTGATATCATCGGTCAAATTGGACGGTCAAACGTTGTGTAAAACTCTTTTCAAAAACATAAGTCTCAACAATTTAGATTGCTTATCATGTTGGTAAGGTTTAATTTATGTAAATATTAATCTTATAAGTGTAAAACGATCGGAAAAATCTGGGTCGTTACAGTACCTACCCGTTAAATAAATTTCGTCCCGAAATTTTAAAGTTGTACCTATTTTGCGTTCTCGGGAAACAAATGTGGGTACTTTTGTTTCATCTGATCCTCTCGTTCCCAAGTAAACTCGGGACCTCTTCGAGCATTCCAATGAACCTTAACGATTGGTATGTTGCTCTGCTTGAGCCGTTTAACTTCACGGTCCATGATTTCGAATGGTTCTTCTATGAATTGTAGTTTCTCATCGACTTGGATTTCTTCAAGAGGAATGTTGAGATCTTCCTTTGCAAGACATTTCTTGAGGTTTGAGACATGAAATGAATTATGTACTCTGGCGAGTTGTTGTGGTAACTCGAGTCGATAGGCTACCGGTCCGATGCGTTCGATGATCTTGAACGGGCCTACATACCTTGGATTCAGTTTACCCGTTTTTCCAAAACGTATTACACCTTTCCAAGGTGACATCTTTAGCATAACCATGTCACCGATCTGAAACTCTAATGGTTTTCTTCGGACATCCGCGTAGCTCTTTTGGCGACTGCGGGCTGTTTTCAATCTCTCCTTGATTTGTACTATCTTCTCAGTCGTTTCGTGTATGATCTCGGGACCAGTTAATTGTCGATCTCCTACTTCATTCCAACAGATAGGGGATCTATACTTCCTTCCATACAGTGCTTCAAATGGTGCAGCTTTAATGCTCGCATGATAACTGTTATTATACGAGAATTCTGCTAATGGTAGATACTTATCCCATCCGTTTCCAAAATCAATCACACATGCCCTGAGCATGTCTTCAAGAGTCTGAATTGTTCTTTCACTCTGCCCGTCAGTTTGTGGATGATATGCGGTGCTCATATCCAAACGAGTTCCCAGGGCCTCCTGTAGTGATTGCCAAAACTTTGATGTAAATCTACTATCACGATCGGATATAATGGAAATAGGTATTCCATGCCTTGAAACAATTTCCTTTATGTATAATTGTAATAGTTTCTCCATTCTATCTGTTTCCTTTATAGGGAAGAAATGTGCAGATTTGGTGAGATGATCAACTATTACCCAAATGGTGTCATAACCCCAGGCAGTCTTAGGTAACTTTGTGATGAAATCCATGGTAATACCATCCCATTTCCATTCTGGGATTTCTGGTTGTTGAAGTAACCCTGACGGCTTCTGGTGTTCTGCTTTGACTTTGGAACAAGTTAAACATTCCCCAACATATGTTGCAACATATGTCTTTAAATTAGGCCACCAATAATGCGTCTTAAGATCTTGATACATCTTTCCAACTCCAGGATGTATCGAGTATCTTGTCTTATGTGCCTCGTTCAATATCAACTTCCTTAATCCACCCAACTTTGGTACCCAAATATGGTTTGCAAAATATCGAATTCCGTCTTCCCGTATAACGAGTTGTTTCCCATACTTCTTCATTATTTCATTTCCTATGTTTTCTTTAGTAAGAGCTTCTCGTTGAGCCTCTTTGATTTGTGAGTTGAGATTCATGCGAATTTTTATGTTCATCGCTCGTACTCGAATTGGTTCCCGTTCCTTTATGCTTAGAGCGTCGGCCACTACATTCGCTTTCCCGGGATGATAGCGAATCTCACAATCATAGTTGTTTATCAGCTCGACCCACCTACGTTGCCTCATGTTCAGCTGTTTCTGATCAAAAATATGTTGAAGGCTTTTATGATCAGTAAACACAGTGCATTTAATCCCATATAAATAGTGTCTCAATATCTTCAATGCAAACACTACTGCTCCCAATTCTAAATCATGCGTAGTATAATTCTGCTCGTGAATCTTCAATTGTCGAGATGCGTATGCTATAACTTTCTTCCGTTGCATAAGGACACAACCAAAACCTTGTCGCGAAGCGTCACAATATATCTCAAAATCATCGTTCCCTTCAGGTAACGATAAAATAGGTGATGTAGTCAACTTCTTCTTCAGTAATTGAAATGCACTTTCCTGCTCAGAAGTCCATTCGTACTTCTTCCCTTTTTGTGTTAACGCTGTTAATGGTTTAGCTATTCGGGAAAAATCTTGAATAAACCTTCTATAATAACCAGCTAAACCCAAAAATTGGCGTATCTGCGTTGGTGTCTTAGGAGTCTCCCATTTTTCAATGGCCTCAATTTTAGCTGGATCAACCTGAATTCCTTTGCTACTAACAACGTGGCCAAGAAATTGCATTTCTTTCAACCAAAATGCACACTTAGAAAATTTGGCGTATAACTGTTCTTTTCTTAACAATTCTAATACCAACCTTAAATGTTGCTCATGCTCTTGCTCACTCTTGGAATAGATAAGAATATCGTCAATGAAAACGATAACAAACTTATCTAAATACGGACTACAAACTCGATTCATGAGGTCCATGAATACAGCTGGCATATTAGTCAACCCAAAGGCATAACCAAAAATTCGTAATGACCATAACGTGTCCGAAAAGCAGTTTTCGGAATATCTTCTTCTTTGACACGTAATTGATGATAGCCCGATCTTAAGTCGATTTTCTAGTACACACATGATCCTTGCAGTTGATCAAATAAGTCATCAATTCTCGGTAGTGGATACCGATTCTTGATAGTTAACTTATTTAATTCACGATAATCTATACACATCCTAAAAGATCCATCTTTCTTCTTGACGAATAAAATTGGAGCTCCCCACGGTGAAGTACTTGGTCGTATGAATCCATGGTCCAGTAATTCTTTTAACTGACTCTGAAGTTCTTTTAACTCAGATGGTGCAAGTCTATATGGAGCACGAGCCACTGGTGCAGTTCCTGGTACTAGATCTATTTGAAATTCTACAGATCTAAATGGAGGTAATCCCGGCAACTCTTCCGGAAAGACTTCAGGAAAATCTCTTGCCACAGGCACGCCATTGATGCTCTTCACTTTTTCCTTCGTTTTGACTTTATTAACATGTGCTAAGATAGCATAACACCCTTTCTTCAAGCACTTTTGAGCTTTCAAACAACTAATGAGTTTTAGCTTTGAGTTACCCTTCTCTCCATAAATCATTACTGGCGTTTTATCCTTATGAGGAATGCGAATTGCCTTCTTGGCACACACAACTTCAGCTCCTATTTTGGACATCCAGTCCATGCCGACTATTACATCAAAACTTCCTAATTCTACGGGTATCAAATCAATCTTAAATATTTCTCCGGCTAAATTTATTTTACAATCACGGCAAATTTTATCGGCTTTAATTAGTTTACCATTAGCTAACTCAATCATGTACTTAGCATCTAGAGGTAATGATGAACAATTCAATTTAGCGTAAAAGTCTCTACTCATGTAACTTCTATCGGCACCAGTATCAAATATAATAGATGCGGATAAGTTATTAATGGTAAACGTACCCGTAACAAGCTCCGGGTCTTCACATACCTCTCTAGCATTAATAACAAATGCTCTCCAACTGCAGATCCATTATTCTTCTCTGGATTCGGACACTGGCTCTTATAATGACCCTGTTTCCCACACCCATAACAGGTAACAGTGGCCAAGGCAGTTCTATTTTCATTAGTGGCAGGAGTCTTGGTGCCATTTGTATTTGTAACAGGAATCCGACAATCTTCAGCAAGATGACCCCTTCGATTACAATTTTCACACACCACATTACAATAACCAGAGTGATGTTTGTGGCATCTGTTACATAAAGGATTTCGTCCTTTGTAACCTGAGTTCGAACCGCTACCCGCACCTTGCGTGGTTTCTTGTTTCTTGTTGGATTGTTGATGATTACCTTCCCACTTTCTTTTATTTCCCGATGGCTTGACATCGGTGTTCTTATCCAGAATAATCTGGTCCATCAACTCGTTCGCCATGGTGATGGCTTCGTGAATAGTCTTGGGTTTCGATGCTGTAACATTTGCTTTGACATTTTTAGGCAAACCATCTTTGTACAGTTCTATCTTCCGTTCTTCGGTTGGTACCAATTCGGGACATAGCAAATCTAATTCCATGAATCGCTGATTGTAGTTGGTAAGTTCAGTACCAACAACTTTCAGGCTTCGTAATTCAGCTTCTAACTTCCTAACCTCGTTCCTTGGACAATACTCGTTGATTAGCATTGTTTTGAATTCTTCCCAGAGAGTATCATAAGCTACATCTCCTCCTACGGCCTTCACATAGTTTTTCCACCATATGAGTGCACTATCTTGTAAGGTGCACGATGCATACTTGGTCATGTCCTTCTCAATACAACCACTGATTTTAAACACAGACTCAATCTTTTCGATCCACCGGGTTAAACCGACTGGTCCTTCTGTTCCACTGAATGATGAGGGCTTGCAACCTTGAAAAGTTTTGTAAGTAAATCCCACACAAGGATTTGGGTTAACTGCAGCTGTAAGGACCCGTTCATATACATTATAAACGATTCACAATAGTTGATTACATCGCGAGGTATTTGACCTCTATATGATACATTTTACAAACATTGCATTCGTTTTTAAAAGACAAACTTTCTTTACAATGAAAGTTGACGGCATGCACACCATTTGATAATACATCCAACTATAATTGACATAATAATAATCTTGATGAACTCAATGACTCGAATGCAACGTCTTTCAAAATATGCCATGAATGACTCCAAGTAATATCCTTAAAATGAGCTAATGCACAGCGGAAGATTTCTTTAATACCTGAGAATAAACATGCTTTAAAGTGTCAACCAAAAGGTTGGTGAGTTCATAGGTTTATCATAACAATCATTTCAATATATTAATAGACCACAAGATTTCCGTTTATAAATATATGTACACTCGCAAGTGTATAAAAGTATTCTATAAGTTGTAGGCACCCGGTAACAAGCCTTAACGTTCATGTTTTACCCTCTAAAGTACACCAGATCAGGTGTGTTTAAAATAACCTCAAAGTACTAAAGCATCCCATAGTCAGGATGGGGTTTGTCAGGCCCAATAGATCTATCTTTAGAATTCGCGCCTACCGTACATAGACAAGTAGTTTAATGTTACCAAGCTAAGGGTATATTTCTGGTTTAAACCCACGTAGAATTAGTTTTAGTACTTGTGCCTATTTCGTAAAACATTTATAAAACAGCGCATGTATTCTCAGCCCAAAAATATATTGCAAAAGCAAATAAAAAGGGAGCAAATGAAACTCACCATACTGTATTTCGTAGTAAAAATACATATAACGTCATTTCACAAGTGCAAGGTTGGCCTCGGATTCACGAACCTATATTAATTATATATATTTATATGTTGGTCAATATTTGTCTAACAATTTTTGGTCAAGTCATAGTGTACCACAATTCTAATGCTCGAGACTAATATGCAAAAGTCAACAAAAGTCAACTTGACCCAAAATGACTTCTAAAATTTATACGTGTTTATTATATAACTTAACTATAGTCGTTTTATATATTTAAATATATTTATTAGATTTTATAATAATAAAAGTCATTTATTAATAAAAATTTATATTAACGTTTATATATGATAAAATATACTTTTATATATCTTAAGTAGTAAAATTTATAAAGTTCACTTAATATCGTAAAACTATAGTGGTAAGTATTATTAATGTAATTATATTACGCGTGGTGAAAAATATCTTTGTATCCCCTATTTATTTGATAAAATAATATTGATCATAATAATAATAAGTAAAAGTTGTATTATTTTGTAATAATAATTATTATTATTCTATAAAAAAATAACAATATTTATATTTACTAAAAATGGTATTATGATAAAATGATAATACTAACATAATAGTAATAATGATATTTTATAATAACAATGATATTTCTATTAAAATAATAACGACGATAGTAATAATAATCATTTTAACAATAATACTAAAATTCAGTTGACTATAACTTCTAATCCGTTCATCGAAACCATTCGATATCTAAATAAAAAGTTCTTAATTTTTTGCTAGCTTTCCAATGACATGCATATCATGTACCCTATCTCAGTAGCATATGTATCTAATTCAGGATTCAACAAACCTATCTAAGGACAATATCGAATGTACAAGCATGCATAATCCTATATACTCGAGCATTAGTCAGGGATACACTATTGATATATAAAAGTTAAGTTATGAGTGCTTACGTATCAATATTGAGATTCAATATTGCAGGAAAGTACGTAGACGCAACGGAGATGATAAACACTAGATTGACCTCATGAGCATACCCATAAACCATACCCATCAACTCCATAGCTATAACCCATAATTTCCTTAGCTTTGACTCATTTAAAAAAAACTATTTTGAAATCACTCGGACATCACTCCGTCGTAATATTTTATGTATACTAATAATATCTTGAAATAATACAGAGCATATATATATAAATCGATTGAGAGAGTTTTAGAGAAATATATTTTCAAGTTTCTATGAAATAATGAATCCTATTGAATTCTATTTATAATAGATTTTTGAATTATTAAAGTGAATTATTAAAGTATGAATTATTAAAGTGAATTATTAAAGTATGAATTATTAAAGTGAATTATTAAAGTATGAATTATTAAAGTGAATTATTAAAGTATGAATTATTAAAGTATGAATTATTAAAGTATGAATTATTAAAGTATGAATTATTAAAGTGAATTATTAAAGTTAAAGTAAAGTAAAAGTAAAGTAAAGGTAAAGTTAAAGTATAGTAAAAGTATAAAAACTATGTATGTATAATACGCATATAAATATATATAATATTAATTTAAATCGTTATATATATTTAATGAAATAAAATATAAATATCGTTATATTTATTATACTGGTTAAGTAATGAGTTGTAAAAAGTGATTCTAGTTATTTATAAAAGTTATATACGTTTTAATAATAAAGTTCTTTTTAAACTGAAAACGTTTTTGTACGTTTGAAAATAGATTAATAGAATATTATGGAAACCAATTCTCCACTAGCTTTTGTCTAACTTTCATAAATGACACTTTTTATTTTTATTTATAAATAGCTTTACAAATTATTCCGAATATCGTTAAGAGGAATAGATTTTCTCAAATCATAGTGGACCTCTCAACAGAGACTTGTAATCATAATTCAATGTTTCTGATAATTCAATCATTTAATATATTTTATTTAATTTCATCGATAATCATATTGAAACAAATACGTTCATATAAAGCATTATATGTTTAAATACTTTGTTGACATTTTCAATTTATAACATATATACATATACATACATATTCATATATGTTCATTTAATGGTTCGTGAATCATTGGAATTTGGTCGAGGTTTAAATGAATGTATAAACATAGTTTAAAATCCTTGAGATTTAACTTAGCAAACATTGCTTATCGTGTCAGAATAATATAAAGATAAAGTTTAAATTTAGTCGAAAATTTCCGGGTCGTCACAGTACCTACCCGTTAAAGAAATTTCGTCCCCGAAATTTCATAGAGGTGGTTATGGCTAACAATGAGAATGTTATTATGACGTAACGATTATGAAGTTTTATCATATCTAAGAAGTATGGATAAAATAATTCGATTACTATAAGCGTATGAGGGAAGTTATCGTAAATGAAGGAAATAAGATTATAGTGATTCATCATATCTTTTGACATCATCACAATTGATCTCCGAATTTAAAGAAAATCTTTGTAATCTATGTTGGATTTGATGCTTCGGTGATTAAGGAGATTATGATTCTCTTCGAATTAATACGATATTCCATCTTGATTTCTCTGTCGGGTATTTCACTATAAATCCACCTCCTTCGTTTCCTTACAACTCACACCTTCTATTCTTTCTCCCTCAACTCATATTTTAAAGTATTTGTCAATATGCTTCATCCAGTACTGATTCTCGATATACTCCTCACTTTCATATCTGTCGTTCTTCTTTTTCATCTGCCTCCGGAAGAATCTATTTACTTCTACTATACTCTCGGTTTTATAGTGTTTTTAGTTCTTCTGTGTCTTTATATTGCTATATGCATCGATATATACGGTTTATAATTTTTGGGTGGTTGTTGGGTTTTATATCTTCCCTTATATTTCAAAGCCCCTGCTTTTGTCTTCTATAATCATTGACATCCACAGTTAATGCTCCCTTCTATTTGCTGCGATTTATACTCCAATTTCTATTTTGGAGTTTTGTCCTTTCGTTTCTTCTTCTTGCGATTAAGCAACGTTTGTAATGGTCCAGTATTCACAGATATGAATTTCAGAATGAACATAGTTAATGTTCTAAGAAGGAAATGGTAATGGCACGATCTTGATTTGTTAATTTACCAGAATTCCCTGAAAAGACCGAATCATCAAGAAAATATATTCTTGATATTTTTAGAGATTAAATAGAATACAAGAGTCGTGTTGAAATGTCCCGTTCTTATTGATTAAAAACGTTCCATATTAATTGATTTCGTTGCGAGGTTTTGACCTCTATATGAGACATTTTTCAAAGACTACATTCATTTTTAAAACAAACCATAACCTTTATTTCATAGATAAAGGTTTTAAAAAGCTTTATGTAGATTATCAAATAATGATAATCTAAAATATCCTGTTTACACGCGACCATTACATAATGGTTTACAATACAAATATGTTACAACAAAATAAGTTTCTTGAATGCAGTTTTTACACAATATCATACAAGCATGGACTCCAAATCTCGTCCTTATTTAAGTATGCGACAGCGGAAGCTCTTAATAATCACCTGAGAATAAACATGCTTAAAACGTCAACAAAAATGTTGGTGAGTTATAGGTTTAACCTATATATATCAAATCATAATAATAGACCACAAGATTTCATATTTCAATACACATCCCATACATAGAGATAAAAATCATTCATATGGTGAACACCTGGTAACCGACATTAACAAGATGCATATATAAGAATATCCCCATCATTCCGGGACACCCTTCGGATATGATATAAATTTCGAAGTACTAAAGCATCCGGTACTTTGGATGGGGCTTGTTGGGCCCGATAGATCTATCTTTAGGATTCGCGTCAATTAGGGTGTCTGTTCCCTAATTCTTAGATTACCAGACTTAATAAAAAGGGGCATATTCGATTTCGATAATTCAACCATAGAATGTAGTTTCACGTACTTGTGTCTATTTTGTAAATCATTTATAAAACCTGCATGTATTCTCATCCCAAAAATATTAGATTTTAAAAGTGGGACTATAACTCACTTTCACAGATTTTTACTTCGTCGGGAAGTAAGACTTGGCCACTGGTTGATTCACGAACCTATAACAATATATACATATATATCAAAGTATGTTCAAAATATATTTACAACACTTTTAATATATTTTGATGTTTTAAGTTTATTAAGTCAGCTGTCCTCGTTAGTAACTTACAACTAGTTGTCCACAGTTAGATGTACAGAAATAAATCGATAAATATTATCTTGAATCAATCCACGACCCAGTGTATACGTATCTCAGTATTGATCACAACTCAAACTATATATATTTTGGAATCAACCTCAACCCTGTATAGCTAACTCCAACATTCACATATAGAGTGTCTATGGTTGTTCCGAAATATATATAGATGTGTCGACATGATAGGTCGAAACATTGTATACGTGTCTATGGTATCTCAAGATTACATAATATACAATACAAGTTGATTAAGTTAAGGTTGGAATAGATTTGTTACCAATTTTCACGTAGCTAAAATGAGAAAAATTATCCAATCTTGTTTTACCCATAACTTCTTCATTTTAAATCCGTTTTGAGTGAATCAAATTGCTATGGTTTCATATTGAACTCTATTTTATGAATCTAAATAGAAAAAGTATAGGTTTATAGTCGAAAAAATAAGTTACAAGTCGTTTTTGTAAAGGTAGTCATTTCAGTCGAAAGAACGACGTCTAGATGACCATTTTAGAAAACATACTTCCACTTTGAGTTTAACCATAATTTTTGGATATAGTTTCATGTTCATAATAAAAATCATTTTCCCAGAATAAAAACTTTTAAATCAAAGTTTATCATAGTTTTTAATTAACTAACCCAAAACAGCCCGCGGTGTTACTACGACGGCGTAAATCCGGTTTTACGGTGTTTTTCGTGTTTTCAGGTTTTAAATCATTAAGTTAGCATATCATATAGATATAGAACATGTGTTTAGTTAATTTTAAAAGTCAAGTTAGAAGGATTAACTTTTGTTTGCGAACAAGTTTAGAATTAACTAAACTATGTTCTAGTGATTACAAGTTTAAACCTTCGAATAAGATAGTTTTATATATATGAATCGAATGATGTTATGAACATCATTACTACCTCAAGTTTAGTAGGTAAACCTACTGGAAGTGACAAGAAATGATCTAGCTTCAAAGGATCTTGGATGGCTTGAAAGTTCTTGAAGTAGGATCATGACACAAAAACAAGTTCAAGTAAGATTTTTACTCGAATTAAGATAGTTTATAGTTATAGAAATTGAATAAAAGTTTGAATATGAATATTACCTTGAATAAGAAAGATAACCTACTGTATATAACAAAGGTTTCTTGATCTTAGATGATTACTTGGAATGGATTAGAAAGCTTGGAAGTAAATTAGTAAACTTGAAGGGATTTTTGGAGTGTTCTTGAAGTGTTCTTCCTATGATGATTATAGCTTGATTCTTGAAGTGATTTTTGATGAAGATGATGATTAACTACTGGAAAAATACGTTCATAATAGTGTGGGTGTGTTGAGAGAGAATTAGAAAGAGAATTGGAAGTGAAATGGAGTGAATGATGAGTGGTAATTGGTGAGTGTTGAGTGGGGTTAAAAGGAGTTCTAGTTAGTTGACTAGCTCATGGTAGAAGTTAAAATTGATTAGTCATACATGACATAATCAAGAGTGGAATCCCATGCTAGTTCCTATTGGTATATACCCATAGTAAGTACGTTTTGAAGCTGTGTATAATATGGGTAAAAATACGACTAGAATTCTTGATGAAAGAAAAGAATGGGAAAGTAACTGTAACTATTTTCATTAAGTATGAGTGTTTTGATATATGTCTTGAAGTCTTCCAAAAGTATTTTAATACATCTAAATACACTACATGTATATACATTTTAACTGAGTCGTTAAGTCATCGTTAGTCGTTACATGTAAGTGTTGTTTTGAAACCTTTAAGTTAACGATCTCAATTAATGTTGTTAACCCATTGTTTATTATATCTAATGAGATGTTAAATTATTATATTATCATGATATTATGATATATTAATATATCTTAATATGATATATATACATTTAAATGTCGTTACAACGATAATCGTTACATATATGTCTCGTTTCGAAATCCTTAAGTTAGTAGTCTTGTTTATATGTATATAACTCATTGTTAATATACTTATGGAGATACTTACTTATCATAATCTCATGTTAACCATATGTATATCCATATATATATCGTCATGTCGTTTTTACAAGTTTTAACGTTCGTGAATCGCCGGTCAACTTGGGTGGTCAATTGTCTATACGAAACATATTTCAGTTAATCAAGTCTTAACAAGTTTGATTGCTTAACATGTTGGAAACATTTAATCATGTAAATATCAATCTCAATTAATATATATAAACATGGAAAAGTTCGGGTCACTACAGTACCTACCCGTTAAATAAATTTCGTCCCGAAATTTTAAGCTGTTGAAGGTGTTGACGAATCTTCTGGAAATAGATGCGGGTATTTCTTCTTCATCTGATCTTCACGCTCCCAGGTGAACTCGGGTCCTCTACGAGCATTCCATCGAACCTTAACAATTGGTATCTTGTTTTGCTTAAGTCTTTTAACCTCACGATCCATTATTTCGACGGGTTCTTCGATGAATTGGAGTTTTTCGTTGATTTGGATTTCATCTAACGGAATAGTGAGATCTTCTTTAGCAAAACATTTCTTCAAATTTGAGACGTGGAAAGTGTTATGTACAGCCACGAGTTGTTGAGGTAACTCAAGTCGGTAAGCTACTGGTCCGACACGATCAATAATCTTGAATGGTCCAATATACCTTGGATTTAATTTCCCTCGTTTACCAAATCGAACAACGCCTTTCCAAGGTGCAACTTTAAGCATGACCATCTCTCCAATTTCAAATTCTATATCTTTTCTTTTAATGTCAGCGTAGCTCTTTTGTCGACTTTGGGCGGTTTTCAACCGTTGTTGAATTTGGATGATCTTCTCGGTAGTTTCTTGTATAATCTCCGGACCCGTAATCTGTCTATCCCCCACTTCACTCCAACAAATCGGAGACCTGCACTTTCTACCATAAAGTGCTTCAAACGGCGCCATCTCAATGCTTGAATGGTAGCTGTTGTTGTAGGAAAATTCTGCTAACGGTAGATGTCGATCCCAACTGTTTCCGAAATCAATAACACATGCTCGTAGCATGTCTTCAAGCGTTTGTATTGTCCTTTCGCTCTGCCCATCAGTTTGTGGATGATAGGCAGTACTTATGTCTAGACGAGTTCCTAATGCTTGCTGTAATGTCTGCCAGAATCTTGAAATAAATCTGCCATCCCTATCAGAGATAATAGAGATTGGTATTCCATGTCTGGAGACGACTTCCTTCAAATACAGTCATGCTAACTTCTCCATCTTGTCATCTTCTCTTATTGGTAGGAAGTGTGCTGATTTGGTGAGACGATCAACTATTACCCAAATAGTATCAAAACCACTTGCAGTCCTTGGCAATTTAGTGATGAAATCCATGGTAATGTTTTCCCATTTCCATTCCAGGATTTCGGGTTGTTGAAGTAGACCTGATGGTTTCTGATGCTCAGCTTTGACCTTAGAACACGTCAAACATTCTCCTACGTATTTAGCAACATCGGCTTTCATACCCGGCCACCAAAAATGTTTCTTGAGATCCTTGTACATCTTCCCCGTTCCAGGATGTATTGAGTATCTGGTTTTATGAGCTTCTCTAAGTACCATTTCTCTCATATCTCCAAATTTTGGTACCCAAATCCTTTCAGCCCTATACCGGGTTCCATCTTCCCGAATATTAAGATGCTTCTCCGATCCTTTGGGTATTTCATCCTTTAAATTTCCCTCTTTTAAAACTCCTTGTTGCGCCTCCTTTATTTGAGTAGTAAGGTTATTATGAATCATTATATTCATAGATTTTACTCGAATGGGTTCTCTGTCCTTCCTGCTCAAGGCATCGGCTACCACATTTGCCTTCCCCGGGTGGTAACGAATCTCAAAGTCGTAATCATTCAACAATTCAATCCACCTACGCTGCCTCATATTCAGTTGTTTCTGATTAAATATGCGTTGAAGACTTTTGTGGTCGGTATATATAATACTTTTGACCCCATATAAGTAGTACCTCCAAGTCTTTAATGCAAAAACAACCGCTCCTAATTCCAAATCATGCGTCGTATAATTTTGTTCGTGAATCTTCAATTGTCTAGACGCATAAGCAATCACCTTCGTTCGTTGCATTAATACACAACCGAGACCTTGCTTTGATGCGTCACAATAAATCACAAAATCATCATTCCCTTCAGGCAATGACAATATAGGTGCCGTAGTTAGCTTTTTCTTCAATAACTGAAACGCTTTCTCTTGTTCATCATTCCATTCAAATTTCTTCCCTTTATGCGTTAATGCAGTCAAGGGTTTTGCTATTCTGGAAAAATCTTGGATGAACCTTCTGTAGTAACCAGCTAGTCCTAAAAACTGGCGTATGTGTTTCGGAGTTTTCGGGGTTTCCCACTTTTCAACAGTGTCTATCTTTGCCGAATCCACCTTAATACCTTCTTTGTTCACTATGTGACCGAGGAATTGAACTTCTTCCAACCAAAATGCACACTTTGAAAACTTAGCGTACAATTCTTCCTTCCTCAATACTTCTAACACCTTTCTCAAATGTTCACCGTGTTCTTGGTCATTCTTTGAGTAAATAAGTATGTCATCAATGAAAACAATGACAAACTTGTCAAGGTATGGTCCACACACTCGGTTCATAAGGTCCATGAACACAGCTGGTGCATTAGTTAAACCAAATGGCATGACCATAAACTCGTAATGACCGTAACGTGTTCTGAAAGCAGTCTTTGGAATATCATCTTCTTCCACCCGCATTTGATGATACCCGGAACGTAAGTCAATCTTTGAATAAACACACGAGCCTTGTAGTTGATCAAATAAGTCGTCGATTCTCGGTAGTAGGTAGCGGTTCTTGATGGTAAGTTTGTTCAACTCTCGGTAGTCGATACACAACCTGAATGTACCATCTTTCTTCTTGACAAACAAAACAGGAGCTCCCCACGGTGATGTGCTTGGTCGAATGAAACCACGCTCTAAAAGTTCTTGTAATTGGCTTTGCAGTTCTTTCATCTCGCTGGGTGCTAGTCTGTATGGAGCACGAGCTATTGGTGCAGCTCCTGGTACAAGATCTATTTGAAATTCAACGGATCGATGTGGGGGTAATCCCGGTAATTCTTTTGGAAATACATCGGGAAATTCTTTTGCAATGGGAACATCATTGATGCTCTTTTCTTCAGTTTGTACTTTCTCGACCTGTGCTAGAACAGCATAGCAAACTTTTCTTATTAGTTTTTGTGCCTTCAAATTACTAATAAGATGTAGCTTCGTGTTGCCCTTTTCTCCGTACACCATTAAGGGTTTTCCTTTTTCTCGTATAATGCGAATTGCATTTTTGTAACAAACGATCTCTGCTTTCACTTCTTTCAACCAGTCCATACCGATTATCACATCAAAACTCCCTAACTCTACTGGTATCAAGTCAATCTTAAATGTTTCGCTAACCAGTTTAATTTCTCGATTCCGACATATATTATCTGCTGAAATTAATTTACCATTTGCTAATTCGAGTAAAAATTTACTATCCAAAGGCGTCAATGGACAACTTAATTTAGCACAAAAATCTCTACTCATATAGCTTCTATCCGCACCCGAATCAAATAAAACGTAAGCAGATTTATTGTCAATAAGAAACGTACCCGTAACAAGCTCCGGGTCTTCCTGTGCCTCTGCCGCATTAATATTGAAAACTCTTCCGCGGCCTTGTCCATTCGTGTTCTCCTGGTTCGGGCAATTTCTAATAATGTGGCCCGGTTTTCCACATTTATAACAAACTACATTGGCATAACTTGCTCCGACACTACTAGCTCCGCCATTACTCGTTCCGACACCATTTGTTCCTTTCGTTCTATTAACCCCTGGTCCGTAGACCTCACACTTCGCCGCGCTATGACCATTTCTTTTACACTTGTTGCAAAATTTGGTGCAGAACCCCGAGTGATACTTTTCACACCTTTGGCATAGCTGCTTCTGATTGTTGTTGTTGTTGCGGTTATTATTGTTGTTGGGATGATTGTTGTAGTTGATGTTGTTGTTGTTGTTGTTGTTGTTGTTGTTGTTGTTGTTGGGCCGTTTGTTGTAGTTGCGATTGATGTTGCGATTGTTGGGATAATTGTTGCGATTATTGTTGTAATTGCTGTTGTTGTTGTATTGGTGATTCTTATCACCGTTTTCCTCCCGCTTTCTTTTGACTTGCTTCACATTGGCCTCTTCAGCAGTTTGTTCTTTAATTCTTTCTTCAATCTGGTTCACTAGTTTGTGAGCCATTCTACATGCCTGTTGTATGGAGGCGGGCTCGTGTGAACTTATATCTTCTTGGATTCTTTCCGGTAATCCTTTCACAAACGCGTCGATCTTCTCTTCCTCATCTTCGAATGCTCCCGGACATAATAGGCACAATTCTGTGAATCGTCTTTCGTACGTGGTAATATCAAATCCTTGGGTTCGTAACCCTCTAAGTTCTGTCTTGAGCTTATTGACCTCGGTTCTGGGACGGTACTTCTCGTTCATCAAGTGCTTGAATGCTGACCACGGTAGTGCGTACGCATCGTCTTGTCCCACTTGTTCTAGATAGGTATTCCACCATGTTAACGCAGAACCTGTGAAGGTATGCGTAGCGTACTTCACTTTGTCCTCTTCAGTACACTTACTTATGGCAAACACCGATTCGACCTTTTCGGTCCACCGTTTCAATCCGATCGGTCCTTCGGTTCCATCAAATTCCAAAGGTTTGCAGGCAGTGAATTCTTTGTAGGTGCATCCTACACGATTTCCTGTACTGCTAGATCCAAGGTTATTGTTGGTATGTAGCGCAGCCTGTACTGCGGCTATGTTTGAAGCTAGAAAAGTACGGAATTCCTCTTCATTCATATTCACGGTGTGTTGAGTAGTCGGTGCCATTTCCTTCAAAATAGTCAAATGGAACAAGTTAATCATACAGAATATTAAGAGTAGTTAATAGTATTTCGTAGCATAATATGAACTCATTTATAAAAGCTTTTTCTTCATATTAGCGTTTTATAAGTTTAAATTCGGGTAGTACCTACCCGTTAAGTTCATACTTAGTAGCTAATATACAATTCAACTACTACAATTCTATATGAAAAACTGATTATAATAATATTTCGCGTTCAAACTTTTATACAATATTTTACAAACTTACAATACTGCTTATTTTACATAAAGCATGAAATATAGCACACAATAACTTTGATACAAGATAGTTGTGAAGATAATTCTAGCTAGTACACAAGTCGTTCAGCAAAAGCAATAAAGACACGTAATTCATACGTCCAGAAACAAGTCATGCATTCTGGTTTTACTAGGACTACTTCCCATCCTTGGTCTTGTGCAACATAACCGTTATGGCCGTTGATAAGACAGCGTGTTGTAACGTCGTCAAAGGGACGAGGGTTACGTAATGTCCAACAGTCCCGTAACAATCTAAAAACCTCATTTCTTACCCCAATTACCGACTCCGTCACTTGTGGAAACGTTTTGTTTAATAGTTGTAGCCCGATGTTCTTGTTCTCAGTTTGGTGAGAAGCGAACATTACTAATCCGTAAGCATAACATGCTTCTTTATGTTGCATGTTAGCCGCTTTTTCTAAATCACGAAGTCCAATATTCGGATATATTGAGTCAAAATAATTTCTTAACCCGTTGCGTAAAATAGCATTTGGGTTCCCCGCAATATATGTATCAAAGTAAACACATCGTAACTTATGGGTTTCCCAATGTGATATCCCCCATCTTTCAAACGAAAGTCTCTTATAAACCAAGACATTCTTGGAACGTTCTTCGAATGTCTTACAAACTGATCTCGCCTTAAATAGTTGTGCCGAGGAATTCTGACCGACTCTAGACAAGATTTCATCAATCATGTCTCCGGGTAGGTCTCTTAAAATATTGGGTTGTCTATCCATTTTGTGTTTTTAAACTGTAAAATAGACAAGAGTTAGATTCATAAAAAAAAATACTTATTAATACAAGCAATTTTTACATATATCATAAAGCATAAGCACACTATATTACATATATTACACCACACGAATACAACTATCTTATTCTGACTCGCCCGTTTCTTCTTCTTCGGTTTTGGTTCGTTTTGCCAAGTTTCTAGGGATATATGATGTTCCCCTAATACGAGCTGTCGTTATCCACATTGGTTTAGAAAAACCTGGTGGTTTAGAGGTTCCCGGGTCATTGTTACAACTTAAGGACTTCGGGGGTTGACGATACATATAAAGTTCATCGGGATTGAAATTAGATTTCTCTATTTTTATGCCCTTTCCCTTATTATTTTCTTTTGCCTTTTTAAATTCAGTTGGGGTAATTTCTATAACATCATCGGAATTCTCGTCAGAATCCGATTCATCGGAGAATTGGTAATCCTCCCAATATTTTGCTTCCTTAGCGGAAACACCATTGACCATAATTAACCTTGGTCGGTTGGTTGAGGATTTTCTTTTACTTAACCGTTTTATTATTTCCCCCACCGGTTCTATTTCTTCATCCGGTTCCGATTCTTCTTCCGGTTCCGATTCTTCTTCCGGTTCCGACTCTTCTTCTGGTTCCTCTTCGGGAACTTGTGAATCAGTCCACGTATCATTCCAATTTACATTTAACTCTTCATTATTATTAGGTGAGTCAATGGGACTTGTTCTAGAGGTAGACATCTATCACATAATATCAAACGCGTTAAGAGATTAATATATCACATAATATTCACATGTTAAAAATATATAGTTTCCAACAAAATTTGTTAAGCAATCATTTTTCAAGTAAACACGGTCGAAGTCCAGACTCACTAATGCATCCTAACAAACTCGATAAGACACACTAATGCAAAATCCTGGTTCTCTAAGACCAACGCTCGGATACCAACTGAAATGTCCCGTGCTTATTGATTAAAAACGTTCCATATTAATTGATTTCGTTGCGAGGTTTTGACCTCTATATGAGACATTTTTCAAAGACTGCATTCATTTTTAAAACAAACCATAACCTTTATTTCATAGATAAAGGTTTTAAAAAGCTTTATGTAGATTATCAAATAATGATAATCTAAAATATCCTGTTTACACGCGACCATTACATAATGGTTTACAATACAAATATGTTACAACAAAATAAGTTTCTTTAATGCAGTTTTTACACAATATCATACAAGCATGGACTCCAAATCTCGTCCTTATTTAAGTATGCGACAGCGGAAGCTCTTAATAATCACCTGAGAATAAACATGCTTAAAACGTCAACAAAAATGTTGGTGAGTTATAGGTTTAACCTATATATATCAAATCATAATAATAGACCACAAGATTTCATATTTCAATACACATCCCATACATAGAGATAAAAATCATTCATATGGTGAACACCTGGTAACCGACATTAACAAGATGCATATATAAGAATATCCCCATCATTCCGGGACACCCTTCGGATATGATATAAATTTCGAAGTACTAAAGCATCCGGTACTTTGGATGGGGCTTGTTGGGCCCGATAGATCTATCTTTAGGATTCGCGTCAATTAGGGTGTTTGTTCCCTAATTCTTAGATTACCAGACTTAATAAAAAGGGGCATATTCGATTTCGATAATTCAACCATAGAATGTAGTTTCACGTACTTGTGTCTATTTTGTAAATCATTTATAAAACCTGCATGTATTCTCATCCCAAAAATATTAGATTTTAAAAGTGGGACTATAACTCACTTTCACAGATTTTTACTTCGTCGGGAAGTAAGACTTGGCCACTGGTTGATTCATTAACCTATAACAATATATACATATATATCAAAGTATGTTCAAAATATATTTACAACACTTTTAATATATTTTGATGTTTTAAGTTTATTAAGACAGCTGTCCTCGTTAGTAACTTACAACTATTTGTCCACAGTTACATGTACAGAAATAAATCGATAAATATTATCTTGAATCAATCCACGACCCAGTGTATACGTATCTCAGTATTGATCACAACTCAAACTATATATATTTTGGAATCAACCTCAACCCTGTATAGCTAACTCCAACATTCACATATAGAGTGTCTATGGTTGTTCCGAAATATATATAGATGTGTCGACATGATAGGTCGAAACATTGTATACGTGTCTATGGTATCTCAAGATTACATAATATACAATACAAGTTGATTAAGTTAAGGTTGGAATAGATTTGTTACCAATTTTCACGTAGCTAAAATGAGAAAAATTATCCAATCTTGTTTTACCCATAACTTCTTCATTTTAAATCCGTTTTGAGTGAATCAAATTGCTATGGTTTCATATTGAACTCTATTTTATGAATCTAAATAGAAAAAGTATAGGTTTATAGTCGGAAAAATAAGTTACAAGTCGTTTTTGTAAAGGTAGTCATTTCAGTCGAAAGAACGACGTCTAGATGACCATTTTAGAAAACATACTTCCACTTTGAGTTTAACCATAATTTTTGGATATAGTTTCATGTTCATAATAAAAATCATTTTCCCAGAATAACAACTTTTAAATCAAAGTTTATCATAGTTTTTAATTAACTAACCCAAAACAGCCCGCGGTGTTACTACGACGGCGTAAATCCGGTTTTACGGTGTTTTTCGTGTTTCCAGGTTTTAAATCATTAAGTTAGCATATCATATAGATATAGAACATGTGTTTAGTTAATTTTAAAAGTCAAGTTAGAAGGATTAACTTTTGTTTGCGAACAAGTTTAGAATTAACTAAACTATGTTCTAGTGATTACGAGTTTAAACCTTCGAATAAGATAGTTTTATATATATGAATCGAATGATGTTATGAACATCATTACTACCTCAAGTTTAGTAGGTAAACCTACTGGAAGTGACAAGAAATGATCTAGCTTCAAAGGATCTTGGATGGCTTGAAAGTTCTTGAAGTAGGATCATGACACAAAAACAAGTTCAAGTAAGATTTTTACTCGAATTAAGATAGTTTATAGTTATAGAAATTGAATCAAAGTTTGAATATGAATATTACCTTGAATAAGAAAGATAACCTACTGTATATAACAAAGGTTTCTTGATCTTAGATGATTACTTGGAATGGATTAGAAAGCTTGGAAGTAAATTAGTAAACTTGAAGGGATTTTTGGAGTGTTCTTGAAGTGTTCTTCCTATGATGATTATAGCTTGATTCTTGAAGTGATTTTTGATGAAGATGATGATTAACTACTGGAAAAATACGTTCATAATAGTGTGGGTGTGTTGAGAGAGAATTAGAAAGAGAATTGGAAGTGAAATGGAGTGAATGATGAGTGGTAATTGGTGAGTGTTGAGTGGGGTTAAAAGGAGTTCTAGTTAGTTGACTAGCTCATGGTAGAAGTTAAAATTGATTAGTCATACATGACATAATCAAGAGTGGAATCCCATGCTAGTTCCTATTGGTATATACCCATAGTAAGTACGTTTTGAAGCTGTGTATAATATGGGTAAAAATACGACTAGAATTCTTGATGAAAGAAAAGAATGGGAAAGTAACTGTAACCATTTTCATTAAGTATGAGTGTTTTGATATATGTCTTGAAGTCTTCCAAAAGTATTTTAATACATCTAAATACACTACATGTATATACATTTTAACTGAGTCGTTAAGTCATCGTTAGTCGTTACATGTAAGTGTTGTTTTGAAACCTTTAAGTTAACGATCTCAATTAATGTTGTTAACCCATTGTTTATTATATCTAATGAGATGTTAAATTATTATATTATCATGATATTATGATATATTAATATATCTTAATATGATATATATACATTTAAATGTCGTTACAACGATAATCGTTACATATATGTCTCGTTTCGAAATCCTTAAGTTAGTAGTCTTGTTTATATGTATATAACTCATTGTTAATATACTTATGGAGATACTTACTTATCATAATCTCATGTTAACCATATGTATATCCATATATATATCGTCATGTCGTTTTTACAAGTTTTAACGTTCGTGAATCGCCGGTCAACTTGGGTGGTCAATTGTCTATATGAAACATATTTCAGTTAATCAAGTCTTAACAAGTTTGATTGCTTAACATGTTGGAAACATTTAATCATGTAAATATCAATCTCAATTAATATATATAAACATGGAAAAGTTCGGGTCACTACACGTATAACATGGAACATGATGACGGCATGGTCTGTGAATCGTCATGTCCCATTAGAAACTCAGCATGACTTACTGTAATATAATCACGTTGATCAAGTGTCATTATATTATACTAACTCATGCTTCAGTTCCCAACACTACTTCAAAACATTCATAATTTAAACTCGAAAGTTTATAGAATATAGAAACTAATAGTTTCTTATATAATGTAACACTGATAGCGCAAAGAGATAAATGACTTCAGATAAGATTAGTTGTGAAAATATCTTCAGAAATATCGCGGATATTTATAATGAAAGATATGATAATATCTTAGAATTTTTAATATTGATGGATGATGATGAAGATTTTTCTGTAAAGGTTTAGAATAAAGAGTAAGGTATTCGTTAATGACTTTAGCAGGCACTGAATCATTTGGATTCTTTGAAGGCAGATTTAGTCTTTGTGATTTGTCCACAGCCTCCTTCATAGTCTGTTCAATCCGTTTTCCAGTTTCAAACCTTCTCTTTTTCTCAGCTTTACCACCTTACTATTCTTTGTCATCAAACTTTTTTGTGTAAAGATTGTTTACAGTTTTTGATGCTTCGTCAGCATTTCAAGAACTAGTTTGCAGTTCAAAATATTTTTCAGAACTTCACATTCAAAGTATGTAAGTCCAGGAGATAGACGTTTTACGTACACATATAACTGTTGGCGTAGACATGCTGCGAGATTTCAAAATACTGGTTACTGTTTTCCGATGATTCGTATGACAATTCTCGTTACAAGATGCGAATGAGTAAATGATGTGATTTCAATAAATATAATGATTTTTCAAAAAGTCAAAGATAATTAAAGTTGTTGGTAAGTTTATTGCTAAGGTGGCGAGATATGAAAGGTCCCCAGTAACGATGACGAAAGGGCAACGTATCTATCGAGGTTATAATAAGACTAGTCCGACTGAAAAGTCAAAGTTGACTTGCTGGAGCTGTGACAAAACTGTCTACTTTGAAAAGGAATTGAAAAGTCATTTTAGCTAATAAATGCCAAAGGGTCTGACACGGATACGCGTCGAAATATGACTTTGGCTTCGAGAGCTTTTTAGGTACATAAATGTGGGTAATATGTGGTTGGATCATCATCTCGATTGTTCATTGTTTGAAGTGTCTTCGAAAACTTCGGAGAGTTCGAACACAGTTTGTAATCGTTAATATACATATGATGTTACGCAGTTTTGAAGTCAAAGTATAGCTTTGAAAGATGTAGGAATCTAAGAGTGATGTCTTCTGTTAAATCATGACTTGGATTTTGATTTGTCAAAATCAGAATGCGTAATCAAATTTGGGTGAGAATGGTTGTTTTGATTTTGAGAGTATAGTTGATGATTTGCTTAATCAGATTCGAAAAATGTAATATATTAATTTGTGAATTTATATATCTCTCGGGTATTACCTACCCGTTAAAAAAAAATTTCACAATTAATATTTTGTACAACAGAATTTTATTACAGTCTTTATGAAAATATATATGTGCATATTTTCTTCAGATGTAACATAGATTTAATGAGTTAATATTAAATTAAACTCATTTGATTTACGGTTGAAACTAGAACTGAATAATCCCTAAAGACTTTAGAAATTACATAACTTTTACGGAGTATTTATTCAATAAAATTGAAATTATGAATTAATACTTTGTTATTTGTTGGTGTTTGTAACCCTTGCACCATATTCTCTAAAGCCACTACTCGAGCGCGAAGCTCGTTGACTTCTTCTATTACATCGGGGTGATTGTCGGTTCGGACGAGCGGATAAATAAAATCTAGAATTTGATGTAGTATATAATCGTGACGAGATACTCTAAAAATGAGAGAGAAAATGGTGTTTCGGACCGGTTCGCTGGTAAGTGCTTCAGGTTCATCGCCAAGAGGGCAATGTGGTGGATGGAAGGGATCACCTTCTTCTTGTCTCCAATTATTGAGGAGGCTACGAACCTATCCCCAATTATTAGAGAGAAAATACTTTGTTATTTGTTGGTGTCTGTAATGACCCGCACTTTTTCGATCATACTATACTTATAAGATTAATATTTACATAAATTAAACATTACCAACTTGATAAGCAATCCAAATTGTTGAGACTTATGTTTCCGAAAAGAGTTTTACACAACGTTTGACCGTCTAGTTTGACCGATGATATCACGAACTATACAATATATGATAATTATACGTTTGTGTATATAAATGTATATATACATATTTAACATGATTAATAAATGTTTTAATATCTCATTTTGTATTAATAACAACAAGTTATATGTGTATTTTGAAACTACTAACTTAAGTTTTCAAAACGATAACTATACGTAACGTTATTTGACATAAATACTTAAGACATATAATGTTTATACATATATTGTATAAGTAATGTATTTAATCACTTTTAAAGACTTAAATACATAAAACCATATAAGTGTATTCACAAAAGATAACTATATTTGAATCCTCATTCCATTTTTCACAAAATTTCTATACGTATACCTAGAGTATTTGTACTCGTATCATACCAAGCTCCTATACGTATTTACTAATAGTAAATACACATCAAAATCACCACCTAACCAGCCATTATTCATGCCATGAGGGCTAGGTAATTGAACTTGGAAGCAATTAGGACTAGATACATAAAATTATCACTTGAAATTTTGTCCATATACACCATGTTACACGTTTTTTTTGGTGTATATATACATGCTCATTTTGATCCATTTTTACTACCATTTTCTTAAGATAAACACACACTCTCTCTTCACTCTTAACCTCCATAATCATTCAGCAACTTACCTTGAAGATCTAGCTTCAAAAACCATACTAAAACACCATAAGAAAACCATACAAAAACACTTCAAGAAAACCCTCCAAGAACACCAACTTACTTCCAATCTTTCATCCACTTCTATCACCCTTTTGATTCTAGCTTCTTACTCCTCTTTTACAGCAAACTTATCCAAGGAACTTGAGGTTCGTGATATCAACCGGAAGACCAAGTCAAAAATATATATATCTTCAAGACGAACGTGAGTATATAGTCCCACTTTTAAACTCTAAACATTTTGGGATGAGAATACATGTATTTTATGTTTTACGATATGGACACAAGTAACTGAAAAATATGTTCTACGTTGAGTTGTACCACTGGCATACTTCCCTGTAGCTTGGTAACTAATATTTACAGCGGTATTGTAAACGCGAATCCTGTTGATAGATCTATCGGGCCTGACAACCCCAACCGGACTGGACGACCAGTATTCAACGGTTGCACAGTACTTCGTTTTGTGACTACACTTGGTACGGTGTAGTAAGATTTCATATTAAAGGGAATATGCGACGTGAAAATGTTAAGTATGGTTACCAAGTGCTCAACCACTTAGAATACTATTATTAAACTGTTTATATACGAAATCTTGTGGTCTATATATATATTGCTGCCGGCATTAAACCTATATCTCACCAACTTTATGTTGACCTTTTTAAAACATGTCTATTCTCAGGTGATTTCTAAAGCTTCCGCTGCATCATGTTGAATCTAACCAGGATCTTGCGTACGCATGTTTGTGTCAAAAATAAAACTGCATATCCGAGATGTTGTATTGTAAAATATGCTAGAAACCGTGTTGTTGTCATCATTTGTAAAGTTTGTAAGTCGAAGATTATCGCTAAACGTTAATCTTCTTTTTATTGTCTTAAGCTTGTAACAAAAATAATGGTTATGGTTTGTAATGTATAATATATGCAGTTTTCTTTCAAAAATGTCTCATATAGAGGTCAATACCTCGCAATGAAATCATACGTTATCTAACGCGTTCTTATGATCAAGGACGGGTTATGACATGTGGTATCAGAGCGTTGGTCTTAGCGAACCAGGTTTGCATTAGTGTGTCTAACCAAGAAGTCGTTAGGATACATTAGTAAAGTCTGGACTTTGACCGGGTTTGATTTTAAAAACCATTGCTTATCACTGTTGGTTAAAAATTTATATGTAAATATTATGTAAGTACTAATGGGTTAGTTGTTGTGTGATAGATGTCGGGCTCGAAACTTATTATCACATTCAGCGACTCCGAATCAGAACCTTCAGATTGTGTTTCAGTCATTAACATATCCGATGACGAAAGTAGTATTTTTGGGGAAGACTCACAAATTCCGGATGAACCGACTATAGAGAACCCGGAAAGTGAACCCGAGGAGGAAAGTGAACCCGAGGAGGAAAGTGAACCCGAGGAGGAAAGTGAACCCGAGGAAGAAATACAGGAAATTACAAAAGACGAGTTCGAACTAGGAAAGAAACGAAAGGCTAGTGAATTAGAAAATCCAAATCCCGAGTTTAATGAGAATGATGTGGCACCAATTCCACTCAACACTACCACCCCTATCCCCGCTATTCCTATTAGTGCTATCCCCGCATCTAGTTCTTCGGCACCTCAGCCAAAACGTAGGGAGACAGCTAGGATTCGCGTTGGGGGATTCCCTGGACATAAATGTTTTGGGAAATAGATCAAACGATGCGCTGCCGAATTAAACCATGGAATCAAATAATGTTTTGTATAATATTATTAGTGTGGTTTGTTTAATGTTCGATGTAAGATAAGCATATGTAAAATAGCGAAGTATGAAATGCAATAATTTTCCATGGTTAAGTATTATTTAGATTGTAGTAATTGGTTCTGTACTAAGCTATTAAGTATGAACATTAACGGGTAGGTACTACCCTAGATATAATTATAAAACGCTAATAAGAAGAAAAGGCTTTTATAATAATACCTGGTTCATATTATTAACAAGCTATAAATGTACTATAAATACACACTACATCTATAATATTCCATGTGAATAATTATTTTCTTTCATTAGGAAATGGCGCGATTGAATCGAATGACGGAACAAGAACTCGAGGAACTCATCAACCAGCGAGTGAACGACAGAATGTTATGGGTTGAGGCTGCAAGAGCTGCTGCAGTTAACCCAAATCCTCGTGTAGGATGCTTCTACAAGACGTTTCAAGCTTGCAAGCCCTCATCATTCAGTGGAACGGAAGGACCGATCGGTTTAACCCGATGGATAGAAAAGATGGAGACGGTGTTCAAAATCAGTGGTTGTGATGAAAAAGACATGACCAAGTTTGCATCGTGCACTTTACAAGATAGTGCACTCACATGGTGGAAGAATTATGTGAAGGCGGTAGGAGGAGATGTAGCTTATGATACTCCATGGGAAGAATTCAAAGCAATGATAATCACCGAGTATTGTCCAAGGAATGAGGTTATTAAGTTAGAAGATGAGTTACGAAGTTTGAAGGTGGTTGGTACTGAAATCACCAACTACAATCAGCGATTCATGGAATTGGTTTTACTATGTCCTGAATTGGTTCCAACCGAAGCACGGAAGATTGAAATGTACAAAGGTGGTTTGCCCAAAAAGGTCAAGGCAAACGTTACGGCGTCGAAACCTAAGACAATTCATGAAGCTATAACCATGGCGAACGAGTTAATGGATCAGGTCATTCTGGATAAGAAAGCATTCACTACTGAGGTGAAGGTATCGAGTAACAAAAGGAAGTGGAACGGAAATTATGATCGAGGTTACCAACAGCAATCTTTTAAGAAACCAGAAACCCCGAAAGGTGCGGGTAGCGGTTCAGGCTTTGGTTACAAAGGACAAAGTCCTTTATGCAACCGTTGTCACAAACATCACTTTGGTTACTGTAGTGTGTTGTGCACCAAATGCAATCGACAGGGACATCTTGCTGAAGATTGTAAGGCTCTCGTTACAAATGCAAATGGTAACAAGACTCCTGCCACCAACGCAAATAGAACTGCTTTGGCTAACATTACTTGTTTTGGGTGTGGAAAACAAGGTCATTATAAGAGCCAGTGCCCGAATCAGAATGGCGGACCTGCACGTGGAAGAGCGTTTGTTATTAATGCTAGAGAGGCACGAGAAGACCCGGAGCTTGTTACGGGTACGTTTACCATTAATAACTTATCAGCATCTATTTTATTTGATACTGGCGCCGATAGAAGTTATGTGTGTAGAAATTTTTACACTAAATTGAATTGTTCATCATTACCTCTAGATGCTAAGTACTTGATTGAGTTAGCTAATGGTAAACTAATTAAAGCCGATAAAATTTGTCGTGGTTGTGAAATAAATCTAGCCGGAGAAACGTTTAAAATCGACTTAATACCCGTAGAATTAGGAGGTTTTGATGTAATAGTCGGCATGGACTGGATGTCCAAAATAGGAGCGGAAGTTGTTTGTGCTAAGAAGGCAATTCGTATTCCTGGTAAGGATAAAATACCGGTGATGATTTATGGAGAGAAGGGTAATTCAAAGCTAAAACTCATTAGCTGTTTGAAAGCCAAGAAGTGTTTAGAAAAGGGATGTTACGCTATTTTAGCACATGTTAATAAAGTCGAAAAGAAAGAAAAGTGCATCAACGACGTGCCTGTGGCAAGAGATTTTCCTGAAGTTTTTCCGGAAGAATTGCCGGGATTACCTCCATTTAGATCTGTAGAATTTCAAATAGATTTAGTACCAGGAGCCGCACCAGTGGCTCGTGCTCCATATAGACTTGCACCGTCCGAGTTAAAAGAACTTCAAAGTCAGTTAAAAGAATTACTGGACCGTGGATTCATACGACCGAGTACTTCACCGTGGGGAGCTCCAATTTTGTTTGTTAAGAAGAAAGATGGATCTTTCAGGATGTGTATAGATTATCGTGAATTAAATAAGTTAACTATCAAGAATCGGTATCCACTACCGAGAATTGATGACTTATTTGATCAATTGCAAGGATCATGTGTGTATTCGAAAATCGACTTAAGATCGGGCTATCATCAACTACGCGTCAAAGAAGAGGACATTCCGAAAACTGCTTTTCGAACACGTTATGGTCATTACGAATTTTTGGTTATGCCGTTTGGATTGACGAATGCGCCAGCTGTATTCATGGACCTCATGAATCGAGTTTGTAGTCCGTATTTAGATAAGTTTGTTATCGTTTTCATTGATGATATTCTTATCTATTCCAAGAGTGAGCAAGAGCATGAAGAGCATTTAAGGTTGATACTGGAGTTGTTGAGAAAAGAACAACTTTATGCTAAATTTTCTAAGTGTGCTTTCTGGTTGAAAGAAGTGCAATTTCTTGGTCACGTTGTTAATAGCGAAGGAATTCAGGTTGATCCAGCAAAAACTGAAGCTATTGAAAAATGGGAGACTCCTAAGACACCAACACAGATACGCCAATTTTTGGGTTTAGCCGGTTATTATAGAAGGTTTATTCAAGATTTTTCCCGAATAGCTAAGCCGTTGACAGCATTAACGCAAAAAGGGAAGAAATACGAATGGACTTCGGAGCAGGAGAATGCATTTCAATTACTGAAGAAGAAGTTAACTACGGCGCCTATTTTATCGTTACCTGAAGGGAACGATGATTTTGAAATATATTGTGACGCTTCGCGACAAGGTTTTGGTTGTGTTCTTATGCAACGGAAGAAAGTTATTGCATTTGCATCCCGACAATTGAAGATTCACGAGCGGAATTATACGACGCATGATCTAGAATTGGGAGCAGTCGTGTTTGCATTGAAGATGTGGAGACACTACTTGTATGGGGTTAAATTCACTGTGTTTACTGATCATAAAAGCCTTCAACATATTTTTGATCAGAAACAATTGAACATGAGGCAACGTAGGTGGGTCGAGTTAATAAACGACTATGATTGTGAAATTCGTTATCATCCCGGGAAGGCGAATGTGGTGGCTGATGCTTTAAGCAGAAAAGAACGAGAACCAATTCGAGTTCGAGCAATGAACATAAAAATTCGTATGAATCTCAACTCACAAATCAAAGAAGTTCAACGAGAAGCACTTACTAAAGAAAATATAGGAAATGAAATAATGAAGAAGTATGAGAAGCAACTCGTTATGCGGGAAGATGGAATTCGATATTTTGCAAATCGTATTTGGGTACCGAAGTTGGGTGGATTAAGGAAGTTGATATTGAACGAGGCACATAAGACAAGATATTCGATACATCCTGGAGTTGGAAAGATGTACCAAGATCTTAAGACGCATTATTGGTGGCCTAACTTAAAGACCGACGTTGCAACATATGTTGGGGAATGTTTGACTTGTTCCAAAGTCAAAGCAGAACATCAAAAGCCGTCAGGGTTACTTCAACAACCAGAAATCCCAGAATGGAAATGGGATGGTATTACCATGGATTTCATCACAAAGTTACCAAAGACTGCCTGGGGATACGACACCATTTGGGTGATTGTTGATCGTCTCACCAAGTCTGCACATTTCTTACCTATAAAGGAAACGGATAGAATGGAGAAACTATTACGATTGTATATAAAGGAAGTTGTTTCAAGGCATGGAATACCTATTTCCATTATATCCGATCGTGATAGTAGATTTACCTCAAAGTTTTGGCAATCACTACAGGAGGCACTAGGAACTCGTTTGGATATGAGTACCGCATATCATCCGCAGACCGACGGGCAGAGTGAAAGAACAATTCAGACTCTTGAAGACATGCTCAGGGCATGTGTGATCGATTTTGGAAACGGATGGGATAAATATCTACCGTTAGCAGAATTCTCGTATAACAATAGTTATCATGCGAGCATTGGAGCTGCGCCATTCGAAGCATTGTACGGAAGGAAGTGTAGATCTCCTATCTGTTGGAATGAAGTAGGAGATCGACAATTAACTGGTCCCGAGATCATACATGAAACTACTGAAAAGATAGTACAAATCAAGGAGAGATTGAAAACAGCCCGCAGTCGCCAAAAGAGCTACGCCGATGTCCGAAGGAAACCATTAGAGTTTCAGGTCGGGGACATGGTTATGCTAAAGGTGTCACCTTGGAAAGGTGTGATACGTTTTGGAAAAAGGGGTAAACTGAACCCAAGGTACGTAGGCCCGTTTAAGATCATCGAACGCATTGGACCGGTAGCTTATCGACTCGAGTTACCGCAACAACTCGACGGAGTACATAATACCTTTCACGTCTCAAACCTTAAGAAGTGTCTTGCAAAGGAAGACCTCACCATTCCTCTTGAAGAAATCCATGTCGATGAGAAACTACAATTCGTCGAAGAACCAATTGAAATCATGGACCGTGAAGTTAAACAGCTCAAACAGAGCAATATACCGATTGTTAAGGTTCGTTGGAATGCTCGAAGAGGTCCCGAGTTTACTTGGGAAAGAGAGGATCAGATGAAACAAAAGTATCCACACTTGTTTCTCGATGACGCAAAATAGGTACAATTTTAAAATTTCGGGACGAAATTTATTTAACGGGTAGGTACTGTAATGACCCGCACTTTTTCGATCATACTATACTTATAAGATTAATATTTACATAAATTAAACATTACCAACTTGATAAGCAATCCAAATTGTTGAGACTTATGTTTCCGAAAAGAGTTTTACACAACGTTTGACCGTCTAGTTTGACCGATGATATCACGAACTATACAATATATGATAATTATACGTTTGTGTATATAAATGTATATATACATATTTAACATGATTAATAAATGTTTTAATATCTCATTTTGTATTAATAACAACAAGTTATATGTGTATTTTGAAACTACTAACTTAAGTTTTCAAAACGATAACTATACGTAACGTTATTTGACATAAATACTTAAGACATATAATGTTTATACATATATTGTATAAGTAATGTATTTAATCACTTTTAAAGACTTAAATACATAAAACCATATAAGTGTATTCACAAAAGATAACTATATTTGAATCCTCATTCCATTTTTCACAAAATTTCTATACGTATACCTAGAGTATTTGTACTCGTATCATACCAAGCTCCTATACGTATTTACTAATAGTAAATACACATCAAAATCACCACCTAACCAGCCATTATTCATGCCATGAGGGCTAGGTAATTGAACTTGGAAGCAATTAGGACTAGATACATAAAATTATCACTTGAAATTTTGTCCATATACACCATGTTACACGTTTTTTTTGGTGTATATATACATGCTCATTTTGATCCATTTTTACTACCATTTTCTTAAGATAAACACACACTCTCTCTTCACTCTTAACCTCCATAATCATTCAGCAACTTACCTTGAAGATCTAGCTTCAAAAACCATACTAAAACACCATAAGAAAACCATACAAAAACACTTCAAGAAAACCCTCCAAGAACACCAACTTACTTCCAATCTTTCATCCACTTCTATCACCCTTTTGATTCTAGCTTCTTACTCCTCTTTTACAGCAAACTTATCCAAGGAACTTGAGGTTCGTGATATCAACCGGAAGACCAAGTCAAAAATATATATATCTTCAAGACGAACGTGAGTATATAGTCCCACTTTTAAACTCTAAACATTTTGGGATGAGAATACATGTATTTTATGTTTTACGATATGGACACAAGTAACTGAAAAATATGTTCTACGTTGAGTTGTACCACTGGCATACTTCCCTGTAGCTTGGTAACTAATATTTACAGCGGTATTGTAAACGCGAATCCTGTTGATAGATCTATCGGGCCTGACAACCCCAACCGGACTGGACGACCAGTATTCAACGGTTGCACAGTACTTCGTTTTGTGACTACACTTGGTACGGTGTAGTAAGATTTCATATTAAAGGGAATATGCGACGTGAAAATGTTAAGTATGGTTACCAAGTGCTCAACCACTTAGAATACTATTATTAAACTGTTTATATACGAAATCTTGTGGTCTATATATATATTGCTGCCGGCATTAAACCTATATCTCACCAACTTTATGTTGACCTTTTTAAAACATGTCTATTCTCAGGTGATTTCTAAAGCTTCCGCTGCATCATGTTGAATCTAACCAGGATCTTGCGTACGCATGTTTGTGTCAAAAATAAAACTGCATATCCGAGATGTTGTATTGTAAAATATGCTAGAAACCGTGTTGTTGTCATCATTTGTAAAGTTTGTAAGTCGAAGATTATCGCTAAACGTTAATCTTCTTTTTATTGTCTTAAGCTTGTAACAAAAATAATGGTTATGGTTTGTAATGTATAATATATGCAGTTTTCTTTCAAAAATGTCTCATATAGAGGTCAATACCTCGCAATGAAATCATACGTTATCTAACGCGTTCTTATGATCAAGGACGGGTTATGACAATTTCCGACAAAAATGATAAGCAAAACTTTTGACATGCAAACACGGTCGAAGTCCAGGCTCATTAATGCATCCTAACGACTATCAGTCAGACACACTAATGCAGACCTGGTTCGCTAAGACCACCGCTCTGATAACAACTGTAAGGACCCGTTCATATACATTATAAACGATTCACAATAGTTGATTACATAGCGAGGTATTTGACCTCTATATGATACATTTTACAAACATTGCATTCGTTTTTAAAAGACAAACTTTCTTTACAACGAAAGTTGACGGCATGCACACCATTTGATAATACATCCAACTATAATTGACATAATAATAATCTTGATGAACTCAATGACTCGAATGCAACGTCTTTCAAAATATGCCATGAATGACTCCAAGTAATATCCTTAAAATGAGCTAATGCATAGCGGAAGATTTCTTTAATACCTGAGAATAAACATGCTTTAAAGTGTCAACCAAAAGGTTGGTGAGTTCATAGGTTTATCCTAACAATCATTTCAATATATTAATAGACCACAAGATTTCCGTTTATAAATATATGTACACTCGCAAGTGTATAATAGTATTCTATAAGTTGTAGGCACCCGGTAACAAGCCTTAACGTTCATGTTTTACCCTCTAAAGTACACCAGATCAGGTGTGTTTAAAATAACCTCAAAGTACTAAAGCATCCCATAGTCAGGATGGGGTTTGTCAGGCCCAATAGATCTATCTTTAGAATTCGCGCCTACCGTACATAGACAAGTAGTTTAATGTTACCAAGCTAAGGGTATATTTCTGGTTTAAACCCACGTAGAATTAGTTTTAGTACTTGTGCCTATTTCGTAAAACATTTATAAAACAGCGCATGTATTCTCAGCCCAAAAATATATTGCAAAAGCAAATAAAAAGGGAGCAAATGAAACTCACCATACTGTATTTCGTAGTAAAAATACATATAACGTCATTTCACAAGTGCAAGGTTGGCCTCGGATTCACGAACCTATATTAATTATATATATTTATATGTTGGTCAATATTTGTCTAACAATTTTTGGTCAAGTCATAGTGTACCACAATCCTAATGCTCGAGACTAATATGCAAAAGTCAACAAAAGTCAACTTGACCCAAAATGACTTCTAAAATTTATACGTGTTTATTATATAACTTAACTATAGTCGTTTTATATATTTAAATATATTTATTAGATTTTATAATAATAAAAGTCATTTATTAATAAAAATTTATATTAACGTTTATATATGATAAAATATACTTTTATATATCTTAAGTAGTAAAATTTATAAAGTTCACTTAATATCGTAAAACTATAGTGGTAAGTATTATTAATGTAATTATATTACGCGTGGTGAAAAATATCTTTGTATCCCCTATTTATTTGATAAAATAATATTGATCATAATAATAATAAGTAAAAGTTGTATTATTTTGTAATAATAATTATTATTATTCTATAAAAAAATAACAATATTTATATTTACTAAAAATGGTATTATGATAAAATGATAATACTAACATAATAGTAATAATGATATTTTATAATAACAATGATATTTCTATTAAAATAATAACGACGATAGTAATAATAATCATTTTAACAATAATACTAAAATTCAGTTGACTATAACTTCTAATCCGTTCATCGAAACCATTCGATATCTAAATAAAAAGTTCTTAATTTTTTGCTAGCTTTCCAATGACATGCATATCATATACCCTATCTCAGTAGCATATGTATCTAATTCAGGATTCAACAAACCTATCTAAGGACAATATCGAATGTACAAGCATGCATAATCCTATATACTCGAGCACTAGTCAGGGATACACTATTGATATATAAAAGTTAAGTTATGAGTGCTCACGTATCAATATTGAGATTCAATATTGCAGGAAAGTACGTAGACGCAACAGAGATGATAAACACTAGATTGACCTCACGAGCATACCCATAAACCATACCCATCACCTCCATAGCTATAACCCATAATTTCCTTAGCTTCGACTCATTTAAAAAAAACTATTTTGAAATCACTCGGACATCACTCCGTCGTAATATTTTATGTATACTAATAATATCTTCAAATAATACAGAGCATATATATATAAATCGATTGAGAGAGTTTTAGAGAAATATATTTTCAAGTTTCTATGAAATAATGAAACCTATTGAATTCTATTTATAATAGATTTTTGAATTATTAAAGTGAATTATTAAAGTATGAATTATTAAAGTGAATTATTAAAGTATGAATTATTAAAGTGAATTATTAAAGTATGAATTATTAAAGTGAATTATTAAAGTATGAATTATTAAAGTATGAATTATTAAAGTGAATTATTAAAGTATGAATTATTAAAGTGAATTATTAAAGTTAAAGTAAAGTAAAAGTAAAGTAAAGGTAAAGTTAAAGTATAGTAAAAGTATAAAAACTATGTATGTATAATACGCATATAAATATATATAATATTAATTTAATTCGTTATATATATTTAATGAAATAAAATATAAATATCGTTATATTTATTATACTGGTTAAGTAATGAGTTGTCAAAAGTGATTCTAGATATTTATAAAAGTTATATACGTTTTAATAATAAAGTTCTTTTTAAACTGAAAACATTTTTGTACGTTTGAAAATAGATTAATAGAATATTATGGAAACCAATTCTCCACTAGCTTTTGTCTAACTTTCATAAATGACACTTTTTATTTTTATTTATAAATAGCTTTACAAATTATTCCGAATATCGTTAAGAGGAATAGATTTTCTCAAATCATAGTGGACCTCTCAACAGAGACTTGTAATCATAATTCAATGTTTCTGATAATTCAATCATTTAATATATTTTATTTAATTTCATCGATAATCATATTGAAACAAATACGTTCATATAAAGCATTATATGTTTAAATACTTTGTTGACATTTTCAATTTATAACATATATACATATACATACATATTCATATATGTTCATTTAATGGTTCGTGAATCATTGGAATTTGGTCGAGGTTTAAATGAATGTATAAACATAGTTTAAAATCCATGAGATTTAACTTAACAAACATTGCTTATCGTGTCAGAATAATATAAAGATAAAGTTTAAATTTAGTCGAAAATTTCCGGGTCGTCACAGCAGCACCTCTCGCAGCCTCGACCCATAACATTCTGTCGTCCACTGGCTGATTGATGAGTTCCTCGATTTCTTGTTCCGTCATTCGGTTCAATCGCGCCATAATCTTCAATAAGAATGAAAAAAATAATTATTCACATGGAATATTATAGATGTAGTATGTATTTACAGTACATCGTAGCTTATTAATAATATGAACCAGTTATTATTATAAAAGTCTTTTCTTCTTATTAGTGTTTTATAATTATATCTAGGGTAGTACCTACCCGTTAAAATTCATACTTAATAGTTTAGTATAGAAATCAATTACTATCACCCAAATAATACTCAACCATGGAAAATTATTGCATTTCACACTTCACTATTTTACATATGCTTATCTTACATCAAACATTAAGCAAACCACACTAGTAATATTATACAAAACGTTATATGATCCCATGGTTTAAAACAACAGCGCATCATTTAACCCAAAACGTTTGTGTTCAAAGAAATCTCTTATAGGTTATCTTGACTGTCTCCCTGCGTTTTGGCGGAGGGGCTGAAGAACTGGATGCCGGGATAGAACTAATAGGAATAGCGGGAATAGGGGTGGAAGTGTCTGGTGGAGTTGGTGCCACAACATCCTCACTAAACTTGGGATTTGGATTTTCCAATTCAGTAGCCTTTCGTTTCTTTCCTCTTTCAAACTTGTCTTTCGTAATTTCCTGTATTTCTTCCTCCTCAGGATCACTTTTCGGTTCCTCTTCAATTGATTCATCCGAAAATTTTGAGTCTTCCCCAAAGGTATCGTTTTTATCATCGGACAGGTTAATGACTGGAACACCATCTGAAGATTCTGGTTCGGAGTCGCTGAATGTGATAACAAGTTCTAAGCCAGACATCTATCACATAACAACTAGCACGTTAGTATCACATAATATTTACATATTAAATTTTTTTTTAACCAACAAGGATAAGCAATAGTTTTCGAAATCAAACACGGTCAAAGTCCAGACTCACTAATGCATCCTAACAAACTCGATAAGACACATTAATGCAAATTTTCTGATTCTCTAAGACCAACGCTCTGATACCACATGTCATAACCCGACCTTAACCATAAGGACGAATACAATAACATATGATTTCATCGCGAGGTATTGACCTCTATATGCGACATTTTTCAAAAACTGCATTCGTTTTTACAATACAAACCATAGCTTTTATTACAAATACAAGGTTTAAACAACTTAATAATGATTATCGTATAGCAATAATCTTAGACTTACAAACTTTACATGTGATAATAACAATACGACCTCCAACATATTTTAAATTACAAATCCTCCGATATGCAGTTTTATTTTTGACACAAATATGCATACTCAAGATCTTGCTTAAATTCAACATGTTGCAGCGGAAGCTTTTAGTTATCACCTGAGAATAAACATGCTTAAAATGTCAACATAAAGTTGGTGAGATATAGGTTTACTGCCGGCAGCGTTATAAATATAGACCACAAGATTTCATATATAAACGTTTTAATAAAAATATTTTAAGTTGTTGAGCACTTGATAACCATACTTAACATTTTATCAACATCGCATATTCCCTTTATTATGAAATCTTACTACACCGTACCAAGTGTAGTCACCGAAACGAAGTACTGTGCAACCATTGAACACTGGTCGTCCAGTCCGGTTGGGGTTGTCAGGCCCGATAGATCTATCAACAGGATTCGCGTTTACAATACCTCATGTAAATAATAGTTACCAAGTTACAGGGAAGTATGCCAGTGGTACAACTCAACGTAGAATATATATTTTTAATCACTTGTGTCCATAACGTAAATCATAAAATGCATGTATTCTCATCCCGAAATATTTAGAGTTTAAAAGTGGGACTATATACTCACTTTTGCCTTGAAGGTATTTATCACGACTTGGTCTCCGATAGATATCACGAACCTAACCATATATATAATATATCAACATATTTTCTTTTTAAGTAATCGTTACATATATATATATATATATATATATATATATATATATATATATATATATATATACTTTTAATACTTTTAATATTTTCTTAGTCCGTAGTTAGCAGTCCGATGTTAGTGGTCCACAATTAGTTGCTCAATAAAATAAATAAAGACCCCATCGTATTCGTATTGATCAGAATTAATCTTGACCCATGGTACCATGTTGTCAAATGACGTGTTGCGTACATAAAGTACCGTGTTGTCAAATGACTTGTTGCGTACAATCATGAGGTCTTATGATTAATCTTCTCGTGTTGTTTACGGGTGGTCCTGAAATATATAAAATCAAATCATAAGTAAATATATATGAAATATCATATTAATTAGAAATATATGATTAATTTAATTTTTCTCCAAATATTTTCGTAGCTAAACTAGCTTCGCATACCCGATCTTGTTTTAGTCGTAGTTTCTTCATTACAACTCCGTTTTTGTTGGTTCAACTTGCCACTTCCTTGGATCGAGTCAAATTTTAAGAATATGAACTGAAAATACCTTAGGTTTTATTCGAAATCACAGGTTATAGGTTAAACTTTGGTGAAACTTATGAAAGTGATCATTTTCCATCATAAAAACAACATTTAATGATCATTTTTCTAAAAATACTTACACTTTGAGTTAAACCATGAAATTTTTATGTGTTAACATATTCATAAGAAATATCATTTTTCCAGAATATGAACTTCCAATTCAAAGCTTAAGATGGTTTTTAATTATCCAACCCAAAACAGCCCCCGGTTGCACTCCGACGACGTAGATTCAGTTTTTAAGGTGTTCTTTGTAAAACCAAGTTATATCTTGTTAAGTTAGCATATCATTATGATATATTACAGGTCTTGAAGTGTTTTAAAAGTCAAGTTAGAAGGATCTATTTAGTTTGCGAACAAGTTTGAAATCATTCAAACTATATTCTTGTTGTTAAAATTTTATACCACAAAATAAGATAGCTATATGAATATGAATTGAATAAGATTATGAATAAGGTTACTTCCTCAAGTTACTTGGACAAAGTTACTATAAGAGATGAGAAAAATCCTAGAATCAAACGAGTGGTGGAGTTGGATTGAAAGGTTGGAAGTAAACTTGTTTACTTGGAAGGATTTTTGAAGTGTTCTTGAATGGATTTTCTTATGATGATTAAGGGTTGTTTTTGAAGCTAGATCTTCATGGTTATTTGCTGATATTGTAAAGAACACTTAAGATTCCTAAGAGTGTGTTTTTAGTTAGAGAAAATGTGTAGTAAAAATGAAAATGGAATGGAGTATAAATGGTGGTGAAAAGATGTATAAATTTGTAATATTGTGCAAAAGTCTTGTAATATGCTAAATTGATTAATCATGCATGCTAAGATCCAAAATTGGCTGACTCATGGCTGCTAATAAAGTGATTGTGATGTGTATATACCAATAGTAAATACGTATAGAAGCTGGGTATGATACGGGCACATATACCCTAGATATACGTATAAAAATCTTGAGAAAACGGAACGAGGATTCAAATATAGCTATCTTTTGTAAATATACTTATATTGTTTTATGTATATAAATCCTTTAAAAGTGATAAAATACATATCTATACGATACATGTATAAGCATTATAAGTTTTAAGTATTTAAGTCGAAGAACGTCACATATAGTTATCGTTTTGAAAACTTAAGTTAGTATTCTCAAAATATACTTATAACTCATTGTTATTAGTACACAATGAGATGTTAAAACATTCTTAGATCATGTTAAATATATAAAAATACATATATATACACAAACGTATAATTATCGTATGTTATATAGTTCGTGATATCATCGGTCAAATTGGACGGTCAAACGTTGTGTAAAACTCTTTTCAAAAACATAAGTCTTAACAATTTAGATTGCTTATCATGTTGGTAAGGTTTAATTTATGTAAATATTAATCTTATAAGTGTAAAACGATCGAAAAAATCCGGGTCGTTACAGTAAAAAGCGGGCTGTTTTAGGTTGGAAATTAAAAACCTATCTTAGACTTTGAGTTCGAGGCTAAGACTTTGGAAATATGTTAATATATGTAAATAAGACTTCTAGTATTTTTTTCATGATTTTAGACAAAGTGGAAGTATTTTATCAAAAATCATATATTGGGTGGATGCCGGGATTTTTCCAAATCTGTCCACCGACACAAAAAGAGGGTAAAACTCTAAAAATTACTACTTGGGATGAACTTTTCGAATTGGTTTTGTAAAATTTACTTCTTAATGAATCCATAGCAATTTGATTCACTTTAAACGGAGTTGTAATGAATATTTGGCGAGCAAAAAAAATCTGCTAATATTAACGTTGTATGGACGAAATTTATATTATAAAAATTATATTAACCATATCCTTGTTAACTTTTCCTATATCCTATATATATTTGGATATGTTATCAGTAGTATAACAAAATATTATAATCTTGGTTAATTCTGTGATTGTATATATGTATAATAATATTCTTGGTAGGTCCTAACACAATAAGTATACAATACGTTTTGATAAATCCTAAGACAATACGTACACAATACGTCTTAGTTAATTCTAAGACAATACATATACAATACGTCTCTGGGTTGATGCAAAGACAATACATATATAATACATCGTGGGGTAATTCTAAAATTATATATATATATATATATATATATATATATATATATATATATATACCGATTATTGGACTGTTGGACTTTTCGGACTATTTTGGACTACTAACAAAGGACTACTAACAATGGACTACTAACATAAAATGTTAAAAATTATTATATAAGTATTCTATGAACTTGCTTTATTTTATTCATATGTCGTATTATTATCTGAATCGTTATTATTGTTATAGGTTCGTGAATCCAAGGACGACGGTCATATTTTTAATAAGTTGAAAACTTATTATTAATATACTTTTACTACTGTGAGTATATAGTCCTATTTTTAAACTCTACAAATATTTTGGGATGAGAATACATGCATTTTATGTTTTACGCCTTAGACACAAGTACTTAAAATATATTCTACGTTGAGTTGTACCACTTTGCATATATTCCCTAATAGCTTGGTAACTAATATTTACATGTTGTAAGAACATGTATACTGTCAAGACCCGTCCTAATCCATCCGGACGAAGTCCATGTCGATTATAAACGATTCACAACAGTTGATTACATCGAGAGGTACTTGACCTCTATATGATACATTTACAAACATTGCATTCGTTTTTGAAAAGACAATCTTTCATTACATCAAAAGTTGACGGCATACATACCATTTCATAATACATCTAACTATAATTGACTTAATAATAATCTTGATGAACTCAACGACTCGAATGCAACGTTTTTTGAAATATGTCATGAATGACTCCAAGTAATGTCTCTAATATGAGCTAATGCACAGCGGAAGATTTCTTTCATACCTGAGAATAAACATGCTTTAAAGTGTCAACCAAAAGGTTGGTGAGTTCATTAGTTTAACATAAATAATCATTTCATAATTTTAATAGACCACAAGATTTTATATTTCCATTTCTCATAAACATACGTCCCATGCATAGAGACAAAAATATCATTCATATGGATTGAACACCTGGTAACCGACATTAACAATATGCATATATGAATATCCCTATCATTCCGGGATCCTCCTTCGGACATGATATAAATTTCGAAGTACTAAAGCATCCGGTACTTTGGATGGGGCTTGTTGGGCCCGATAGATCTATCTTTAGAGTTCGCGTCAATTAGGGTTTCTGTTCCCTAATTCTTAGATTACCAGACTATATAGGGTGATATTCGATTTGATAATCCAACCATAGAATGTAGTTTCGATCACTTGTGTCTATTTCGTAAAGCATTTATAAAAGCAGCGCATGTATTCTCAGTCCCAAAAATATATATTGCAAAAGTATTTAAAAAGGGAATAATGAAACTCACATAATGTATTTTGTAGTAAAAATACATAGAACGATATTGAACAAGTATAGGGTTGGCCTCAGATTCACGAACCTATATCATTCGTATATATATTAAGATATATATTCGTAACCGAACAATTTCATATCTTATGACCTTATATATTATGTATTTTGTTTGTATATATATTTGAAAATCATTATTATTTATATAGTTATATCGAAATATCTATATCTGAAAAACACCTAATTTGTTGTATGTAAGTTTTTATATAAATAACGTTAATATGCTTTATATATAGTTATATGGCTTATTAATATAATTGTAGTATATATAATAAGTATGTTTTATATTCAAAATATCTATTTGTTTAAAAATAAGAGTTTTGATAATAATGAGTTACAATAATAACAATAATAACTTTATCAATAATGATAATACTAATAATAATAAATATTGTTTATAATAATACTTATGTTAATAATAATAATAATAATAATAATAATAATAATAATAATAATAATAATAATAATAATAATAATAATAATAATAATAATAATAATAATAATAATAAAGATGATCCTAGTACTAATATTGAAGAAAGTATTAATAATTTTTATTATTTTCTTATTAATGGTAATAATAATAATCCTAATCATTTTAATATTAATAATAGTTATACTAGTAATAATCATAATAATAATTCTTTTTAATTTATTCTACTAAACATATTATTAATGTTAGTAATAACAATTAACAATAACAATAATTACTAGTAATAATAATAATAATAATAATAATAATAATAATAACTAAAAATAATAATAATAAGAATAATAAATAAGAAGTATGGTGACTACCTCAATAATAAGTTCCAAAATAAAATGCCCTTCCACGGGCTCGAACCCGCGACCTCCCGCTCACGTACAAACCCTCCTTACCACCCTTCTGTTTATGCTTTTCTGATAAAATCTTAGACTGAAATTTATATAACCCGTAACGTACGGCTCTCCTTTCATCTTCTTCCTTTAATTTTTTTTTTTATTTCTTTAAAACTATCATCTATCATCTTTATCATTATCAATCATCATCTTAACGGCGTATATTATTATCATAATTGTTCTTCGTAAATTATCATCGTCTTCGTCTTAATATCGCCATTAATCATCAAAGTCGTTATTTTATGTACATCTTTATACTCGTCTAACTTCTATCATCATCACTTATCATTACCAACTTTCTTTATTATCACAGAATCATAACCTAGCCATTATTATCATCTTGATTTTAAATCAGATGAAGTAACAGGAATTTAAAACATAGCTGTATCAATTATAGGAGATGGTTTCGTGATACAAGCCCAATAATAGCTAGCCCAAACGAATTACTCAAGCCCATATCGATTTAGAGTCCAGTTCATGTATCAAGTAAGTTGAGTAGAAAATTACAAGTGGGGTCTTCGGTTCCCCCTTTAATCATTCAGCTAACAACATCATCATTATCTTTATCTTTTCTTCTATCATTTTCATCGACCAAAAGCAGAAAAAAGAGCAGGTTGCGAGCAGCAGGTATACTGGGTTTGGATGTTCGTAGAAAGAAGCAGAAGACGATTTCAGCTGCAGCTGCAGTAAAGTAACAGTGGGGATATAAACAGAAGAAGTCGTGGAAACAGATGGATCGAAACAAAAGAACAATACGTGGTAGCGTGTGGTTCTCAGTGGTGATGAAGGTTTAATCGAATCATAATAGAACGAAGGTAGTAGCAACAGTAACGGGAGAAAAATATAGTTGTGGTGGTTATCGGCTACAAAGAAGATAATAATAATGGAACATGTTTATGGTGGAAGTGGCCGACGGGGATGGGTGGTCATAGGGTGTCTCGGACAGAACATAAACAAGGTGTAGGAGTGTTTGTCGATCGAGATTGAAGGAGAGAGGGAGAGTGATATCTTTTGTGAGAGAGAGAGAGAGAGTACGTGAGGTGGTGATCATGGTTCTCGAGCAGGAACATAAGTGGTTAATTAGGGGGTGATGAGTTTGTTGATACATCCACTACCTATATAAGCATATAATTCATAATAATAAGCAATCAATTTAATAATAGTCATATACAGATAATGTTAAGGAATCTTGTGAGACTTGTTGAGTTAGTGGGTAGACAATGGGTAATAGGTGTGATTGAGATATCTAACAGAAAGTAATAGGGTTTGTCTCATACTGTTTGTTTGAAAGGAATAAAAATCAGAAAGGATATAGGGTAGGTGGTTGACTCTTCATATGCATCTATGCATATCGATGTATATATGTGGCCTTGGATATTAGACAGAATAGATATAAGGTAAAGAGGAAGAAAAGAATAATTAATATGCAAGTAGATATGATATGCAATGTTCTAATTGAATCAATTTTGGGTATGAATCAAGAACAGTAATAAGAAAATATTCAAATGAAATCAATGAATTCATCATATATATTATAAGGATTCTGTCGACATATATAAATTTGGGTATTATTTTTGAACATAATTCAAACAAGTAATCCAAAAACTCATATCAATATTCGTTTGAAAATAAATGATTCAACATGTACATTAAATGGTCATTTGTTAATCAACGTGTAATGACAATGCTTTTTAATGAAAGTTATTAACTATGTACTCTAAAATTTAAACAAAATACCAATATATGTGTATTATAAATTACATATTGAAAATTTAGCTTGTAAAAATATAAAGTGGAAAGTTAGGTACGAACTAATAAAGTTCTTCAAATAGATTTTAAATATATTCATAATAAGGTTCTTATTTTCGGATCAACGTTTATTTTAAAATCACTTAAGTTTGAATTTAACATGCTTAATATCAATTGGAACATTAAACGAGTATATTACATTCATTTAATATTCATTTTTAGTATACATTATTTATATATATGGATATATTTTAAATAATAATTATTATAATATCTTATTTTTATTTTATTACATTTTAATAACAACAACATACAATACTTCAAATTACATTTCGAATTATTATTTATATTTCCATATACACATATCTATTTACAATTAATGGTTCGTGAATCGTCGGGAACAGTCAAAGGTCAAATGAATCTATTTAAACAGTTCACAAATTTCAAGACTCAATCTAATAGACTTTGCTTATCGTGTCGAAACTATATAAGATTCAAGTTTAAATTTGGTCAGAAATTCCCGGGTCATCACAGTACCTACCCGTTAAAGAAATTTCGTCCCGAAATTTGAGTGAGGTGATCATGGCTAACAATAAAAATGTTTTCATGATAAATATTAGTTGATAAATAGAGTTTTATCATTATTGATTAATATAGATAAAACAATTCGATTACTCGAATAGTACGAGTGAAGCTATCATAAAAGATTGAAATGAGTAAATGCAGATTTGTCTTAACTGGTGACGTAGTCAGGGTTGAATTTGGAAAATAAGGCACGTCTTAACTTTCGACATTGCCTTGGTTGAATTCCGGAATTCAAGGGATTTAAAGAAAATCTTGAAGATCTATAAGATCTGATTCTTCGGGATTTATGGAAATTAAGATCTCTTTAATTAAATACGTTGATCTGCCCCGATTACTACGTCTGATATTTCCATTATAAATTAAACTTTTCCCATTCCATAATTTTCACCATTCCTGTACTTTCTTTCATGGTTCTTACATCCACAAGATTGTAAAAATGCTTAATCCAGTTCTGATCCTTGTCCTTATCCTAACTATTGCAACAATCATTCTCCTTTTCCAACTTCCAACGGAGGAATCTGTTTTCTTTTACTTCGCCCTTGGGGTTATAGTGTTTTTTAATTCTCCCGTGTCTTTATGTTGCGATAAACATTGATATACATGGTTTGTAATTTATGTGTTGTTATCGGGATTTATATTCTCTCTTATATTCCAAAGTTCTATGCTTTTGTTTTCTCTTCCCGACTTCAAGTCAAGCGAATAATGGTCCAGAATTTGTAGATATAGAGTTTCGAATGATTATAATGTTCAAAGCAGGAAGGAACGTGATAGCACGATTTGATTTTCAAATTTATCAATCATCACGGAAGATAGAACCATCAAGGATACATTTTCTTGATTTGTTCAGGAGTTAAGTAGAATGAAAGAGTTATGTGACATGGCATATGATGATGTTATGATCTGTGAATCATCACGTCCCATTAGAACTCAGCATGACTTACTGTAATATAATCACGTTGATCAAGTGTCATTATATTATACTAACTCATGCATCAGTTCCCAACATTACTTCAATAACATTCATATTTCAAGCTCGAAAGTTTACAGATTATAGAAACTAACAGTTTCTATATGATGTAATACTGATAACACGAAGAGATTAATGATTTCAGATAAGAATAGTTATAAAAATATCTCCAGAAATACGGAGGATATTTATATTGAAAGATACGATAATATCTCAGAATATCTAAGATCAGAGGATGATAGAAACTATTATCTACAAGGGTTTAGAGTAAGGAGCAAGATATTCGCTAAAGACTTCAACAGTCATTGAATCATTTAGATTCTTTGAAGTCAAACTTATTCTCTGTGATTTGTCCATTGATTTCTTCATAGTTTCGCATAACCTGCTTTTCGATGCTAAATTTTCTATTGAATGTTTTCAATATAATGATACACAGGAGGCACGAGGAGGTATATAATTTCGGACAAGAATATTTTTGAAAATATCCTCAGAAATATCGAAGATATTGATGATGATATTTTGAAATTTCTAAGTTCGATGGTTGATGAAGAAGATTTTCTGTAAGATTTTAACATGAATACGGAGCAAGATATTCGTTGAAGGTTTCATCGGATCCAGAATTACCTGGATTCTTTGAATATATGGTATGGTCCTTGTATTTGTCCTTGGTCTCCTTCGTGATTAGCTCAATCCGTTTTCCAGTTCCAACTTTTCTGAGCTTTTCCAACATACTATTCTTTATCATCAAACTTTCGATGATTATGGTCGTTTACGGTTGTCTATGGTTTCTGCTGCTTCATTCAGCTTTTTTTCAACATTCAGAGTATTGATTCGTTAACTGGGTGCCTTTTCTAAATTTCAGAATTGAAGATCGTAATTCTAGGAGATAATTGTTATATGTATACATATAACTATTGATGTAGAATTGCTACGAGATTCGAAATATTGATTGCTGATTCCTCTACATTTACTGCTACTATATCTGAATCATTGGTTATCGATCCGAGGTGATTTTTAAGAGAATTGTGTTTTTAGATAATTAAACGCTAACGGTAATATGGTGGAATATAAAAGGTTCCCCGGTAACAATAAAAGAACATACATATAAATCAAGGTGATAATAAGGTTGTTTCGAACGAAAAGTCGTAGTTAATTTGTTGAAGCTGTGACAAAATTTGCTACTTTGAAAAGAAATCGCAAAGTTATTTTTTTTGCTAATAAATGCCAAAGGATCTGACGCGGCTACGTGTTAAACTTTTACTCAGTTGTCGAGAGTTTCTCAGATGCAATACTATATACATAAATCTTTCCTTCCGTAGATGAAGTGCGGTTGATTCATCCTATCGATTGAGGTGTTTTCAAGAATCATGAAAGGTTTGAACGCAGATTGTAATCGTCAAGATACAAATGAGGTTTAAGATGAAATTAAGTGGCAACTTGAAGATTTGTTTAGTTTCATATGTTATAATCAATATTTTAATTCATTTTAATTGTCCAATGTTGGTAGTCCTTGATTGATAGTCCACAGTTAGCAATTCAACAATTTATATATAATTTATTATATAATATTCGAATTAATTAATACTTATCGTGACCCGTATACATGTCTCAGACTCGATCACAACTCAATTTATATACATTATTGTAGAATCAACCTCAACCCTGCATAGAGAACTCGATCATTACTGCATATAGAGTGTCTATGGTGATTCCAAATAATATATATAGATGCGTCGATATGATATGTCAAAACCTTGTATACGTGTCCCGATATTTAAAGTGCGTAAAATAAATAACAGAAATTAAATAACGATAAATAAAGTACGTATAGTAAATAACAGAAATTAAATGACGATAAATAAAATTGCGAGAATGTAAATTGCGATAATTAAATTGCGATAAATAAACTACTATAAATAAAATATAATCAGTTAGCTAGGAACAGTTAGCTAGGATCTTGTTAGCGTGTTTTCTTAACAAAATTTTATATTGTTAATTAGTCTGTTTCTAATCAATTTTTATTGTGTTCATGATTTCTTCATTATGCCACTTGTTGGATTCTGGTAAGTCAAAATCCAAATATGAAATTGAATTTGAATGAAAATGGTTATTCTGTGGTGAACGGATTCGTATATCGGTGAATGTAAATAGGATAGTAAATGACTGTTGAATCAGATTCGAAGAACGTACAATGTAACTTATTAATGTGAAATCTTAACTATCCCTCAGGTATTACCTACCCGTTAAAATGTTTTTACCATTAACAGTTTGTACAAAAGAATTTTTTTTTTAATTACAATCTTTATGAAAACATATATACACATATATTTTCTTCAGATATAATCATTGATTTAATGAGTTAACTTAATATTAAACTCATTTAGTTTTCGGTTGGAACTAGAATAAATAATCTCTAAAACTTTAGAGATTACATATTCGCCATGTCAAACGAAGATAACTGAGGTAGAACGATACGTAGAACGAAGATCATACTCAAAGTACGGATGATGATATTGAAGCATAGATTGTTGATGGTACTGGTGCTGTTATTGACGGTACTGTTGGTGCCGGTGATGTTGCTGAAGCTGGTACATTTTGCACCATATTCTCCGAATTGATTATTCGAGCGCGAAGTTCGTTGACTTATTACTCCAGGATGATTGTTGGTCGGAACAAACGGATGAATAAGGTTCAGAATTGTGGATAGAATATAATATTGTCGAGTTACCCTGGAAATGAGACTGAAAATGGTGTCTCGAACAGGTTCACCGGTAAACGCTTCAGGTTCATTGTCAAGAGGTGAATTCGGTTGGTGGAAGGGATTGCCTTCTGCGCGCTTCCATTAATTAAGTCGACTACGAACCCATCAGATGAGTTGATAATGGCTGATTGGTTGATTCATGCCGATGACGCTGTTTTCGGAGCTTAGGTGAACATCTATGTCGGAATAGCTGTCGGGATCCGAGGAATTTGAACTGGTTGAGGAATTCATCTCGTACGATCAGATGAAGGATTTTCGATAAGAAATAGAATATAGGATGTAGATTAGTACCCTGCAATACATAATTTACATAAGCATATATAATACTAAAATCCCATAAGTTACGGAGGAATCTACGGAAGTTGTCAGGCAAAGTTACAGTAACAGATACACTAAGATATGAAGTAGCAGATACGCTAAGATATGAATTTTGTCTATACACTATTCATGCAGTCAATGCAGTAAAACGTGTCTAGACTAAGAATGATAAGTAAGTGATTCTCTAAGAATGATAAGCAGGTAATTTTTGACACAAAATGATAAGCAAAACTTTTGATATGCAGACACGGTCGAAGTCCAGACTCAATAATGCATCCTAACGACTTATCAGTTAGACACACTAATGCAGACATGGTTCGCTAAGACCACCGCTCTGATACTAACTGTCAAGACCCGTCCTAATCCATCCGGACGAAGTCCATGTCGATTATAAACGATTCACAACAGTTGATTACATCGAGAGGTACTTGACCTCTATATGATACATTTACAAACATTGCATTCGTTTTTGAAAAGAAAATCTTTCATTACATCGAAAGTTGACGGCATACATACCATTTCATAATACATCTAACTATAATTGACTTAATAATAATCTTGATGAACCCAACGACTCGAATGCAACGTTTTTTGAAATATGTCATGAATGACTCCAAGTAATGTCTCTAATATGAGCTAATGCACAGCGGAAGATTTCTTTCATACCTGAGAATAAACATGCTTTAAAGTGTCAACCAAAAGGTTGGTGAGTTCATTAGTTTAACATAAATAATCATTTCATAATTTTAATAGACCACAAGATTTTATATTTCCATTTCTCATAAACATACGTCCCATGCATAGAGACAAAAATATCATTCATATGGATTGAACACCTGGTAACCGACATTAACAATATGCATATATGAATATCCCTATCATTCCGGGATCCTCCTTCGGACATGATATAAATTTCGAAGTACTAAAGCATCCGGTACTTTGGATGGGGCTTGTTGGGCCCGATAGATCTATCTTTAGAGTTCGCGTCAATTAGGGTTTCTGTTCCCTAATTCTTAGATTACCAGACTATATAGGGTGATATTCGATTTGATAATCCAACCATAGAATGTAGTTTCGATCACTTGTGTCTATTTCGTAAAGCATTTATAAAAGCAGCGCATGTATTCTCAGTCCCAAAAATATATATTGCAAAAGTATTTAAAAAGGGAATAATGAAACTCACATAATGTATTTTGTAGTAAAAATACATAGAACGATATTGAACAAGTATAGGGTTGGCCTCAGATTCACGAACCTATATCATTCGTATATATATTAAGATATATATTCGTAACCGAACAATTTCATATCTTATGACCTTATATATTATGTATTTTGTTTGTATATATATTTGAAAATCATTATTATTTATATAGTTATATCGAAATATCTATATCTGAAAAACACCTAATTTGTTGTATGTAAGTTTTTATATAAATAACGTTAATATGCTTTATATATAGTTATATGGCTTATTAATATAATTGTAGTATATATAATAAGTATGTTTTATATTCAAAATATCTATTTGTTTAAAAATAAGAGTTTTGATAATAATGAGTTACAATAATAACAATAATAACTTTATCAATAATGATAATACTAATAATAATAAATATTGTTTATAATAATACTTATGTTAATAATAATAATAATAATAATAATAATAATAATAATAATAATAATAATAATAATAATAATAATAATAATAATAATAATAATAATAATAATAATAATAATAATAATAATAATAATAATAAAGATGATCCTAGTACTAATATTGAAGAAAGTATTAATAATTTTTATTATTTTCTTATTAATGGTAATAATAATAATCCTAATCATTTTAATATTAATAATAGTTATACTAGTAATAATCATAATAATAATTCTTTTTAATTTATTCTACTAAACATATTATTAATGTTAGTAATAACAATTAACAATAACAATAATTACTAGTAATAATAATAATAATAATAATAATAATAACTAAAAATAATAATAATAAGAATAATAAATAAGAAGTATGGTGACTACCTCAATAATAAGTTCCAAAATAAAATGCCCTTCCACGGGCTCGAACCCGCGACCTCCCGCTCACGTACAAACCCTCCTTACCACCCTTCTGTTTATGCTTTTCTGATAAAATCTTAAACTGAAATTTATATAACCCGTAACGTACGGCTCTCCTTTCATCTTCTTCCTTTAATTTTTTTTTTTATTTCTTTAAAACTATCATCTATCATCTTTATCATTATCAATCATCATCTTAACGGCGTATATTATTATCATAATTGTTCTTCGTAAATTATCATCGTCTTCGTCTTAATATCGCCATTAATCATCAAAGTCGTTATTTTATGTACATCTTTATACTCGTCTAACTTCTATCATCATCACTTATCATTACCAACTTTCTTTATTATCACAGAATCATAACCTAGCCATTATTATCATCTTGATTTTAAATCAGATGAAGTAACAGGAATTTAAAACATAGCTGTATCAATTATAGGAGATGGTTTCGTGATACAAGCCCAATAATAGCTAGCCCAAACGAATTACTCAAGCCCATATCGATTTAGAGTCCAGTTCATGTATCAAGTAAGTTGAGTAGAAAATTACAAGTGGGGTCTTCGGTTCCCCCTTTAATCATTCAGCTAACAACATCATCATTATCTTTATCTTTTCTTCTATCATTTTCATCGACCAAAAGCAGAAAAAAGAGCAGGTTGCGAGCAGCAGGTATACTGGGTTTGGATGTTCGTAGAAAGAAGCAGAAGACGATTTCAGCTGCAGCTGCAGTAAAGTAACAGTGGGGATATAAACAGAAGAAGTCGTGGAAACAGATGGATCGAAACAAAAGAACAATACGTGGTAGCGTGTGGTTCTCAGTGGTGATGAAGGTTTAATCGAATCATAATAGAACGAAGGTAGTAGCAACAGTAACGGGAGAAAAATATAGTTGTGGTGGTTATCGGCTACAAAGAAGATAATAATAATGGAACATGTTTATGGTGGAAGTGGCCGACGGGGATGGGTGGTCATAGGGTGTCTCGGACAGAACATAAACAAGGTGTAGGAGTGTTTGTCGATCGAGATTGAAGGAGAGAGGGAGAGTGATATCTTTTGAGAGAGAGAGAGAGAGAGAGTACGTGAGGTGGTGATCATGGTTCTCGAGAAGGAACATAAGTGGTTAATTAGGGGGTGATGAGTTTGTTGATACATCCACTACCTATATAAGCATATAATTCATAATAATAAGCAATCAATTTAATAATAGTCATATACAGATAATGTTAAGGAATCTTGTGAGACTTGTTGAGTTAGTGGGTAGACAATGGGTAATAGGTGTGATTGAGATATCTAACAGAAAGTAATAGGGTTTGTCTCATAGTGTTTGTTTGAAAGGAATAAAAATCAGAAAGGATATAGGGTAGGTGGTTGACTCTTCATATGCATCTATGCATATCGATGTATATATGTGGCCTTGGATATTAGACAGAATAGATATAAGGTAAAGAGGAAGAAAAGAATAATTAATATGCAAGTAGATATGATATGCAATGTTCTAATTGAATCAATTTTGGGTATGAATCAAGAACAGTAATAAGAAAATATTCAAATGAAATCAATGAATTCATCATATATATTATAAGGATTCTGTCGACATATATAAATTTGGGTATTATTTTTGAACATAATTCAAACAAGTAATCCAAAAACTCATATCAATATTCGTTTGAAAATAAATGATTCAACATGTACATTAAATGGTCATTTGTTAATCAACGTAAAATGACAATGCTTTTTAATGAAAGTTATTAACTATGTACTCTAAAATTTAAACAAAATACCAATATATGTGTATTATAAATTACATATTGAAAATTTAGCTTGTAAAAATATAAAGTGGAAAGTTAGGTACGAACTAATAAAGTTCTTCAAATAGATTTTAAATATATTCATAATAAGGTTCTTATTTTCGGATCAACGTTTATTTTAAAATCACTTAAGTTTGAATTTAACATGCTTAATATCAATTGGAACATTAAACGAGTATATTACATTCATTTAATATTCATTTTTAGTATACATTATTTATATATATGGATATATTTTAAATAATAATTATTATAATATCTTATTTTTATTTTATTACATTTTAATAACAACAACATACAATACTTCAAATTACATTTCGAATTATTATTTATATTTCCATATACACATATCTATTTACAATTAATGGTTCGTGAATCGTCGGGAACAGTCAAAGGTCAAATGAATCTATTTAAACAGTTCACAAATTTCAAGACTCAATCTAATAGACTTTGCTTATCGTGTCGAAACTATATAAGATTCAAGTTTAAATTTGGTCAGAAATTCCCGGGTCATCACATATACGCGAATCCTATTGATAGATCTATCGGGTTTGACAACCCCAACCGGGCTAGTCGCTATAGTATCGTAAACGGTTGCATAGTACTTCATTTTTCCTACACTTGGTACAGTGTAGGGAGATTTCATAATAAAGAGAATATGCCACATTAATGGTTAAGTATGGTTACCGAAGCGCTCAACAACTTATAGAATACTTTTATACACTTGCGAGTGTACATATATTTATAACTATGAAATCTTGTGGTCTATATTTATATCGATGATAAACCTGTATATCTCACCAACCTTTGTGTTGACTGTTTATGCATGTTTATTCTGAGGTCCTTAAGAAAGTCTTCCGCTGTTGCATTATCTGAGCAAGTTGTGCATGGAGTCTCATACTTTTATTTAAATAAAGTGTTGCATTCAATAAAACCTTTGTCATGTATTATATTCGACTGTTACGTCACGTGTATAGTATTTGGAAACCGATTTATTTTGGGGATTATTTCTTAAATAATCGCCCACTTGTTTAAAATATGCATTATGTATAATAATGATGTGTTTTTTATGAAACGGATGCAATATTTTCTAAAACGTATCATATAGAGGTCAAATACCTCGCTATGGGACCAATGAGAACGTACTGCGTTTATATTAATATGGACGGGTCGTTTCATACTTAAACACATAGATTTTGCTAGAATTTTATATACATAAGAATTATCAATGGAGTATATCTATTTCATGAAACAATTCCCTTATCTACTCATAACCATAGATACTATATTACCTGTTTAGACCCACTCAGTTAGAACCCACTAACTTTAGGTCATTCACCCATATATCCCACCATAAAACCATCGATTTAATATGCACTTTCTTTCGTTCAATGCTTCAAATCTACACCACTTGAGACTATGCAACACTTCTTAATTTTTACCTTCAATAGGCAAACGTCATGTGTTTAAAATTGTTCAAGTTCAGCTTCTTCTAATATCTTCAATTCATCTTGTGTTTATCCATTTTCCATATTAAGTATTTTTTTTTTTTGAAATAAAATCAACTTTTTACAGTGAAACGCCAAAGTTAATAGACGGTGAACTGAAAACATAATAGAATTGTGTTATAAAGTTATTTCATTATTAAACGTTTATATCACATGTGTTGTGGAGAAATGACTCTTAATGGAGGAATTATATGGAGAAAGAGGTGACAACCCCAACCCATATACTAATAAATGGGCCAATTATAGATATGCTTCAAAGATGATATAATAGGTAAAACGAAAAGAATTGTGGTTATATGTTATAAGTAATAGGCTATAGGTCAAAAGGTTTAAAAGGGCTAAAATACTGATTTTACTGTGTAATATATGGGCGGAAAAGTAATAGAAATAAAGCCATGAAAGCCAATGTTTAAGACGATTATTCAAAATTGTAAAAAAATGAACGTGCGCCTTTCAAAATCATAATGCCTCAAACTAAATACACATTAAACCAATCATAAGAAAGGTTAGCTCAAACTGATGCTTATTGCAGTCATCTTAAGTTGCATAATAGTTACATATAAAGATTACAGCCAATTACTTATGTACTTATGTTTTAAGATATAAAGATGTTGGGAAAATAGAAATAATAATCTGATGAGTCAAAAGTGTTTTGCAGATTTTAGAGTCTGAAGGTTTAGAGTCTGAAGTTGTAGACTCTGGAATTGCTGGAGTAAACGCCTGAAGATTTCTTGAAGCAAAAGCCATAGAATATTCTGGAGATATGCTTGTTATTTAAGAAGATTTGTTTTGAAGATTTGATTTTATCTCCAGAATTTACTTCCTAGTTATTAGCAAATTTGGTTTGTTTTTAGTTTATCTTTTCCATATTTATAGCTAAATAGTTTTGGAAACCAAATCTCCAGATTTGGTTTTTGATCTGTATAAATAGGGACGTGTGCTTTTCATTTGATGTATCTTTTGGCACGATCAATATTATAAAACATATATTTCATATCGTGTTCTCTCAATTCTTGTTCTTATAATTCTTATTTATTGTTCAATTGAGAGTCTGGTGTTCATAGTTCAATTACTGTGAACTTATAACTGGTATCAGAGCGGGAAAGGTGTAAATCCAACTTGGTAATCTTTTAAAACGATCCATAATTTTCTTATCAGTACTATTACTACTCCAGATATGGCTGTAATTGAAAGGGATGGTGGTTCTAACAAGTTTGAGGAAGATCTGAAAGCTGTTGAGATGATGGATAAGGTTTTTAAGATTAGAAACACCCAATGATAATATGAACTATACTTTAAATTTATCTAGAAAGATTTACGAAACACATACTCATAAGTCATAACCAATTAATTAAACCAAAGTAAAATCAGTGTTAAAGTAATGTTACGTACATTTGATTGTTTACGTAATTATGAAACACGATAGCACCTGCAAGTATTACTCTAATCTGCAACTATAACAACAATGGTTATATCAAAACCCGTATCCTATATTAAAACCCGTATCCTATAAGAAGTAATTGCACTAATGGCTTCTTCTTTTCAGCTCTTAGTCTCTTCAAATAATGGATTATATTAACAATAACTTTCTTGAAACGATTCGAGTTATATTCAATAAGTAGATAATAATAGTATAGTTTTAGTATAAGATATAAAACAAACCCTATTAGCAAGACTGAACTTGACCCACTTACATATAATGGGGTTACACTACCAACTACATGATCATACGGTCTATATCAATGATTATGAACTGTGTCGTATCCGTATGAAGACATAACCTGCAAGCAAGATCAACCAAAAAGATGTCAGAGCGACGCTCAATATAATAAAATACAACACAAAATCAGAAAATTATACAAACGCATAATCTCACAAATAACCTAAGACATGATGTTACATCACCTTTAGAAATCGGTGGTGATCATCGCCTTTAGAATAGAACTGTGAAATGACAACACTTTAAATAGCCAACACATATGACCTATTCAGAAAAAAAATATAAGCTAATTGATATTGTCACCATCATTAATGTTAATTGGTTTATTTTTGAAATGGCTTAATTATAGGTAATTAGTTTGAGTTACACATTAATTATATAAATTGCATTAATATTATTAAATTGTTTTCCGTTAATTATTTGAACTATAAATTCGTTAATTTGAATTTAGATTTTGAATTACACATTAATTATACATAAGATTGATTAATTCGATTGATATTTAATAATATTGATTTTTCAAATTCTTATTTTAAGAAAAGGTAGTAATTGTGATTTTGAATTTGAATTTGTATTTACTAACACACATAATTTCTTTTTTCATACTTAAATTAGTCTAGCAATACACATTAATGTAATTAAATTGTGATTTAATAAAAAGAAAGGGAAAATATTAGCTGCAAAACTTTGCAGCCAACAAGCTGCATATGTTTGTAAGGTTTTTATCGAGATGTTAGGGATGCTCGTTATAGATAGTATTTGTTTGTTTGGTTGCTTTATAGGCGCGAGCTTCCCCGGTTCTCCTTGTCCTTTTGTATTTTCTGTTGAGGGCGTTTTCCTTTGGAAAATGACCTCGTTTCTATATGAGTTTTCGTTTTTTCGTAAAAAAAAAAAAAAAAAAAAAAAAAAGCAAGCTGCATATTTTAATCCAAACGACAACGTTTTACACTTTAAAAGTCATTCACGTCAGTTAGACCATACTCTTTTATTTATTTTGAAAGGTTAACGTATAATAAGGAGTACAGAAATGAAAAACTCATCCACTTCTATTTACTCTATCAATATACATCCAAGTTTTGAATTTTCAACACTATATAGTATGGACGTGTTGAGGTTATATAAGTAAATAGGTGACGAGAGTATTATTACGTCTTGAAGAAATGATATGCGCTCAAACATGATACATAATAACTAATTACAAATATAAAAGAACATATCAATTAGCAAATAGCAATCAATTATACCTCTTAAACTGCAAACTTAAATTTTACAAATGGCCAAATGAAATGTTCGATTAATCAGGATGAGGGAAAGAAAGCATAATATTTTAGAAACATTAGAAATTCAATCTTATGTGATTAGGAGTTTTATCGCAACACATTAATTGACTGAGATAGAGAATCCAACTTGCTGGGATCTGCTCTTCATTGCTTGAATCATCCATTGAAAATGAAAAATGGAAAATTAAAATTGAACGTAATCACAACATTAGTTAGTCACCCATCTTATTTATTGATATTGATCTTGTGCAGAATAACGAATAGGGGAAGTTGGGCAGGAGATATCATAACAGGAAATGAGCTTGAATTAAGCCTATAATAGTGGAAAGTATATAATGGACTCTAAAATTGGTTGAGGATTAAATTGAACGTAAAATAAGCATATTGAGGATTAATTTTAATTTGCTCAAATTAAACACCTTAAGTAAGTTACTACAAATTCACATCTATTCTTAAGATAAATATATTGATTAGAAGGGTGTTTTGGTAATCAAACAATTTAAAGTGATAATTATGATGTCATTAGGAAATTTTTTGAAAATGAATTGTTGAGATTATTTTAAATTAGTTAATAGAAGGTTAGGATTAGTTGTTGTTATTTAAGATGGTCTATTTTCATCTTTGTTATAATATATAGTATATTATATATTATAGAAGTATAGATATAGATATAGATTATTATTATTATTATTATTATTGTTATTATTATTATTATTATTATTATTATTATTATTATTATTATTATTAGTTATAGTTATTAGCTAATTTAATCTAGAACGTAGATAATTATAATTGTGTTATACTAAAGAAGAGCTAATTTTATGTAGATTAGTAAATAAAGATTAAGTTGGTTCACTGGCATTTACTAATTTGAAATGATTGAATATGAATTTGGCCTAGGTTCAATCTCTTACTCACTACTTTTTCTATATTTCTTTAGTCATTTTTTTTTACATCGACTACTTTTTCTCTATTTCATTTGTCTTTTTCTTTTCTTTGTTTACAATAGTGTATTCCTAATTGACTTGTAACGAGTAAAAAAAACCCGTATTTCGCTGTGGACTGATTTTGGTCGGTTAATTGAAGGTGGCAGATTTTTTAATTAACGGTCAGTTGATATATTTGATTAATTGAACGTAATAAGGTGGTTTTCAATTTTTGAGTGTATGTATATTTAGTGCAAGAAAAAATGGTGTTGACCTAATTAGTTAACAGATGTTAGTTATAAAACTAACAGTGTAAGGTTATATGAAATATTGGTGTTACAAATATAATCTAGTAAATAAGGAGGTAAAAAGATGGAAAAGCCCTTGTGAATAGTGAAATCCTTGTTGACTTAGTTAACGGACGTTAGTTACCGTCAGTTATAGGACTGACGATGTAAGGTTATATGGACATTTGTTGTAACAAATCTAATCTAGCAAATAAGGGAGTAAAAAGATGGAAATGCCCTTGTGAATAGTAAGAGGCTCATGCCTTTTAATATATTTTATATATTATAATTATTTAACTATGAGGTATACTAATTATATTATATTAAGATTACTTAACAATAAATGTATATGAAAACACAAAATTAACTTTTAAATTATATATTGATCTACATGATATTTAATAAGTTATTTGATTTATATAAATATTCATTGTATCATATAGTATGTTTGTAACACCCCATTTTTTCCCCGTATATGATTTATAGGTGAATTGGGTATGTACGATAGGCGTATGAAGGGTTCGGGACATTTTCTAGTGTTAAGTCTTGTGTGAGGAGAAAATGACTCAGATCGTGCTTTGTGTCGCGGCGCGACAAAGGAGGCCGCGACGCGGCAATGGACTGAAATTGAGATCAGAAGTAGGACAAAGAATGATCCCAGACCTAGTTATAGGTCGCGGCGCGACTAAATTAGGCCGCAGCGCGGCATTCTGGGCAAACTGGTGCCGAATTTTTGTAATATTAAATGAGAAGCAAGGGCAATTTGGTCATTTCAAGATTGAGCTAGATTTGAGGCTTTAACCTCATCCACTCATTCATTTTTCTAATTTCATTTTCCTTTTCTTTTCATTTTTCTCTCAAAACTCAAACACCCATTTGATTTCAAAGGGATTTTTGGAAAGGAAGAAGCGGGATTTGATCTTTGGCGTAGTTGACAAGTTTGTTCTCCTCGTTCTTAGCTACACAGTGATACTAGTGGTAAGCTCTAACTCCGAAATTCGTTTTTGTGTTCTTCATTCAATTTTGGGGCTTTTGATTGTATGATTCATAGGTGAAACCCATTTAGTTGTTAATTGGAGATTAACACCAATATTCGGGTTTATTGTTGTTAAAGGCGGGTTTTGGATTGGTCAATGGTTTAACCATGTTTAAGACTTGTAAATGGTGTACAATCACTAGCATTAGTGATTATTGGTGTTTTGGAGACTTTTAGGGTTTTCGTGGTTGACTAATTTTGACTAGAGTCAAAATTAGGGTTTGTTGAGGATTATGACCCGAATGTCGATTCGATGAGGTTTTTAAACTTAAAATGGATTAAGTTGAAGTATAAAACTGAGTTAAACATGTTTTGGTGTCAAAACTTGTAAATGGTGAGATTTTGACCTTATGGGTCAAAATTAGGGTTTATGGGCCGGTTTTAATACGGGTTGGGTCGTTTCAAGTGGTATCAGAGCATGGTCTAAGGGATTTAGGCGACTTGAGATAGGTGCCTAGACTTAGACTTTTGTGTGTGCTTATTTGTTGCGGGACTTGTAGGTGAACGGGTCAGAACGGGTTATAGTTAGTGCCTTGTTTGTAGGTGGACTAACTAGGATGTTTGGCTTGTGTTGTGATGCTATTCCCTTGCGTGTGTTTATATCGCGTGGAATCGTCGTTGTGTTGGTTATATCATCGAGCGAGGCGGTCATTGTACTAACGAGTTGAGACGACGTGTGTGCGTAATAAGTACTTGCAAACCTTATTACGGGTGCAAATCATGTCTAACAAGTGATGTACGACGAGTGTTGAGCAAGATGGGGCGGTGTTATGCGTGTTGCTTTATACGTTTGTGGACTAATCATTTTGCATTCTTTAGAATGAAGACGCGAAACGAGATCGAGACGAATGACGAGGAGTTTAACTCTAGAGTTGCGGCCGCCGTTGCGGAGCAAATGAGTGCGTTTCGAGAAGAAATGGATAGGGAGTATTCCGAATTTTGGGGTAGTAGTGACATGGAGCGTTGCCTTAAGAGCTTCATGAGGACTAAACCCCCGATGTATAACGGGAAACCGGATCCTTTGGTAAGCACAACTTGGATCTCGGATGTCGAAGGGTGTTTTCGTACTATTGAATGCTCTCCTGAGAAGAAGACGAGACTCGCTACTAGTTTGTTGCGGGGTAGGGCAAAGGATTGGTTGGATGGTAAGATTGATCTTGTCGGTGGTGAACCGTTTATGGAGTTATCATGGGACGGGTTTAAGAAGGAATTCTTCGAGGAATTCCGGACTTCAGCCAATTTGTCGGAAATGCGTAATAAGTTGCGAAATTTGCAACAGGGTTCTATGGATTTGAATACTCTCAAGACGACCTTTATGGCGAAGGCTCATTTTTGCCCGGAGTATTTAGGGAATGATAATTAGTTGATGCAAGATTTCTATCGAACCTTGAATGATGACTTGAAGAATAAGACTAGCCGGGGTCACGCGAAATCTTTTGCGGAATTATTCGCCGTGGCTAGAGGTTTCGAGTCGTATACGCGATCAAAGATTGGTGAACCTTCAAGTGAGAGAAGGGTTGTTTCGTATGGTGCTCCGAGTAAGAGGACTAAGGGTCCGAGTGTGAGCACGGGTGGTACGCGGATGGGTATACCGGATTCTAGTGCATCTAGATGTTACAATTGTGGCATGAGGGGTCACAAGTCTTGGGAATGTTCGGTACCAAAGGGTGATGGTATGGTGTGTTTCAATTGCCAAGAAGAAGGACATCGTAAGTCGGAATGTCCCAAGTTAGCGGGGACGGGTGCGGCAAGGAGACGTTAAAGTACGTTTCGTTTTAATAAATATGCCCTTTGAGTATGTATTAAGTGCCATTTGAGTTTGAGTTGTAAAATGTTTTGTGTTGTGCATATGGTTGTTATGGTTGACGTTCCTAATGGAAGTACCCTATGGTGACGTTGGATTGTCGGGAGAAGGGCATAAGACTTGGTGCAACCAAGCATTCCTTAGTATTTGGGGAATGTTCTACCAAGCCATGGAAATGGGTTTTGGTGTTCGGTTGTTAAGCGCGTGTTCGCTTTTGTGTTGAGATTGATGGACCGTGAGGTTCGTTGGGTGGTTGGAACCCTTGAGATCGAGTGTTTTGAATCTCGATGTATGTTGGTAAAGGAGTCTACGTGACGCGACATTAGGTGCCTCTTTTATACCTACCAGCGTGGTGTTCGACTCCGATTGTGTTGTGGTTACATTGTACTTAGGGTACCGAAGTGAAACCCTTAGGTACATGAGTGATCGGGTGAAATTTGACAAACTAAAGCAATTGGATGATTGCGAGGGTATGGTTCGGGTAATCGTGGTACACTTTTCGTTCGAGGTGTTTAAGGATTGATTGAAATCCTTCGTGTGCTCAAGGCTGGAGCAAGATATGGTGATGGGTCGTGTGAGCCCAATCATTTATAAAGTCTACCCTTGGTAGCATTGTACGGTTGTACGAGTTGTGGATATGGGACGTAGTTCCAAGTGGGGGAGTTACACTCCAGCACGAGTAAGTTTTAGTGTGAGATTTCGGATGATGCTTTTGGTAGATCCGGAAAATGTTGTCGAGACCTGGTTTTGGTCGATTTGTGGTAGATTACAATTTCGGATAAATTGTACTTATGGTTTGGATTTGAATTATCACAGAGGTGGTAATGTGGTAAATCTCGTTGAGAGATAATGGACGTGTTTGGTGAGCAAGGTGAAATCCTTCGGTTAAGGGAGGTGTGTGTCGGATTCTCTTATAGAGAATTATTGTTTTGTGCCTATGTTTGATATAGGTGGTTCTTGCTCGAGTGTGTGAATGGTTAGTGGTATCCGTTAGGATTCACTATGGCGTAGCAGAGCGCGATGTTACGCTATTCTTCGTTCGAGGCCAAAAGGGCGTTGATTGATGAAGCATGACTTTCGGAGTCCGCTGACTTCATCATGGTATTGGTGATTGATGAAGCATGACCTTTAGGGTCCGCTGACTTCATCATGGGAGTATGCGATTGGTGGAGCATGACCTTCGGGGTCCGCTGACTTAATCATGAGCGAGGTGTTATATCGGTGAAGCATGACCGTTGACGGGGTCCGCTGACTTCATCCGATGTTGAGATTGGTGAAGCATGATCTTCGGGTCCGCTGACTTCATCATGGTAGTGGATCGCGTGTGGTTTCAGATTCACGATGACGCGTGTGGTTTCGGTCATCTTATTGTGGAAGTGAGTCGCGTGTAGTTCGGATTCACCAATGACTCATGTGGTTTCGGTCATTGTATTGAGGAGTGAGTCTCGTGTGGTTCGGATTCACAAATGACTCGTGTAGTTCGGTCATTCCTCCGGGATAGTGACTCTCGTGTAGTTCGGATTCATTAAGGCGCGTGTAGTTCGGCCAATCTCGATTGTTGTTGTGGTGAAGGTAGTGAGTTGCGTGTAGTTCGGATTCACTAAGGCGCGTGTGTTTTCGGCCAGCCTTCATGTTGTGTGATCTGTCGGTTGTTTTATACACCGATGGTGGGGGTCGTAAGGACCATGTCGTGTGATATATTGGTTGTTTGATACACCAATGGTGGGGTCGTAAGGACCATGCTATGGGAACTATCGGTTGTTTTATACGCCGATGGTGGGGTCGTGAGGACCATGTTGTATGATTAGTGATGCGATAGCCGTGTTTCGCTCACATGTTGTTACGGGTGTGACGATAGTCGATTTTGTACACCTTGGGATTAACGTTACCATAGTCGTTTTGGGCGTTATCGGTCTTAACCGTTTGTTATGATGTTACGGTAGTTGCGTATTGGTCGTATTGCGCACTACAAGGGATGCTTAGTGATTGGTGTTATCCGTAAGGATTCGTTTGGTTCGGTCTTCATCGCTTCGGGTTGCTGACCTTAGGTTGAGACTTGGTTGTTTTTAGCGTCGTACTCGGTAAGGGTATGCTAAGGAATTGATATCTCGATACGTAATTGGTTGAGTTTTCCCGATGTGAGGGATTGAGTTAGTGCTAGTGCTCGGAATTGTGGAATTTGATAAATCGCGGGTGACGATTTAGTTGTTAAGGGTAACTCTTTGAGAAGAATTGTCGAAGGGATCGTTGTAGATTTCGGTTGTTGCGTGTATTGTACGTCTCAGAATGCGAGCAAGTGTGTAATTTGTCATTGGGTTAACCTTCGGGTTAGTGAAATTGTGGTAGAAGTCGGTTCGGAATACATGTTCGAGGACCATTGAGTGTGGGTCCGTTTGGGTTCGTGACTAGGATCACGAGGACGTGATCGAAATTAAGTGGGGGAGAGTTGTAACACCCCATTTTTTCCCCGTATATGATTTATAGGTGAATTGGGTATGTACGATAGGCGTATGAAGGGTTCGGGACATTTTCTAGTGTTAAGTCTTGTGTGAGGAGAAAATGACTCAGATCGTGCTTTGTGTCACGGCGCGACAAAGGAGGCCACGGCGCGGCAATGGACTGAAATTGAGATCAGAAGTAGGACAAAGAATGATCCCAGACCTAGTTATAGGTCGCGGCGCGACGAATTAGGCTGCGGCGCGGCATTCTGGGCAAACTGGTGCCGGATTTTTGTAATATTAAATGAGAAGCAAGGGCAATTTGGTCATTTCACGATTGAGCCAGATTTGAGGCTTTAACCTCATCCACTCATTCATTTTCCTAATTTCATTTTCCTTTTCTTTTCATTTTTCTCTCAAAACTCAAACACCCATTTGATTTCAAAGGGATTTTTGGAAAGGAAGAAGCGGGATTTGATCTTTGGCGTAGTTGACAAGTTTGTTCTCCTCGTTCTTAGCTACACGGTGATACTAGTGGTAAGCTCTAACTCCGAAATTCATTTTTGTGTTCTTCATTCAATTTTGGGGCTTTTGATTGTATGATTCATAGGTGAAACCCATTTAGTTGTTAATTGGAGATTAACACCAATATTCAGGTTTATTGTTGTTAAAGGCGGGTTTTGGGTTGGTCAATGGTTTAACCATGTTTAAGACTTGTAAATGGTGTACAATCACTAGCATTAGTGATTATTGGTGTTTTGGAGATTTTTAGGGTTTTCGTGGTTGACTAATTTTGACTAGAGTCAAAATTAGGGTTTGTTGAAGATTATGACCCGAATATCGATTCGATGAGGTTTGTAAACTTAAAATGGATTAAGTTGAAGTATAAAATCGAGTTAAACTTGTTTTGGTGTCAAAACTTGTAAATGGTGAGATTTTGACCTTATGGGTCAAAATTAGGGTTTATGGGCGATTTTGAGAACGATTGGTGTTTAACGCTTATGCTTGGGTTTAATTGGCATATTAGGACCATTATCACTTGTGTTAGTAATTATTGGATAGTTTGGGCGCGGTTTGTACTTGGAAGTGCATTTAGGTCGAATTTGCACTAAGTGTCAAATTGGGTTGGTTTGTAAATCCAATCTAAGTGTGTTGTTGTATTTGTGTTAATGGAATAGGTACTTTCCATTGACGAGTTGCGGATTACTTGGAAGCATTCATCAAGGCGTTTAAGGTGAGTGTTAATATCCTATATGCATATGTATGTGTAGGATGGGTGCGGGTCGGGTGAAGTGATTCTCGGCTATAGAGCTCACTTCACATATAGGTGGATTTGATGGAATTTGGTATGAGTCCAATTGGCACGGTTGTGCGTTTTGATTGACCACCTTTGGCGAGGTACACGTTTGTGTGTACGTTATCACACGTGGTTGTGATTTGGATGTTATAACCCCAATGGCGAAGGGTTGATTTGTCGTGATGTGGATAACCCCGATGTGGTGGATTTTATAATCCCGTGACCGTGGGTTTGAATTGGAGAAGTGGATCTCGTCTAGTTCGGATTCACGATGACGCGTGTAGTTCGGTCATCTTATTGGAAATGAATCTCGTGTAGTTCGGATTCATGGTGACTCGTGTAGTTCGGTCATCTTATTGAGGTAGTAATCTCGTGTGGTTTCGGATTACTAAGGCTCGTGTAGTTCGGCCAACCTTGATGTTGTGAAGATAGTAATCTCGCGTGGGTTCGGATTACTAAGGCTCGTGTAGTTCGGCCAATCTTCATTGTGGTATTTGGTTCTCGGTATTGGGTTAAGGGGTTAACCTTGGACGTTTTTATATTGTTATATATATTGATGTAATGTTGTGTTGTAGCTAACCCTCCGGGTGTAGCTTATTGGCGTTGTTCACATCGTCGTTGGTGAACTTATACTTTGTTGATATCTGTAGCTTGTTGCTTAGAGATCGTACGGTATGCTTAGTGTAGTTGCCTTATACATGGATGCTTCGGTATGCGTATTTGATATTTGTGTGGCGTGTCCATTTTATATATATATGTATGTAGTATATTATCATTCACTAAGCGTTAGCTTACCCTCTCGTTGTTGCTATTTTTATAGGTTGCATGCTTGGCGGCTCGGGTAAGCCTGGGGATTAGAGATCTTGGCTAGGTTGCTAAGAAGATCTTGCTTTTGTATTCGATTAGGATTTGGGTAGCGTAGTCCCAAATCACCATGCTCGGTTTTGTTGGAAACTAAACTAGTCGGGTCGTGTATGTCCGTTTGAACAATTAACTAATGTATTAAATGTTTTAAAGTTATTAAACTTATTATTGTATTAAAGATGTTTATGGAAACACAATTGGGACCTAAAGTGTTATTTAAAGCGTATTAAAAGGAAAAAATTTTATGGGCCGGTTTTAATACGGGTTGGGTTGTTTCAATGTTCGAGATTAACCTTCTGGAAATTATATTCAAGATCAGCCCCATCAGAAAGTGTGTTCAAGATCCGCCACTGATAACTCATGTTTCATACGATTTTCACCAAGGCTGTTTCTGCACGCGCAACAGTTTTATTAATTGACACATGGCCAGTGGGATATGATTACTAACATCCCAAAGTTTAAGTGGTAAAAATATCTAAGCTTTTTGTTTAGACAATTGGTACAGTTTTGCAAAAGAATTCGGAGTTTCTGATTTGGACAGAATCCAAACATATCGTTTTAGGACACATGTAGCACATAATGTATTATGTTTCAGATGTTGACATTAAAATGTAATATGCTTTTTAACATACAAATACCAACATATCAGAAGTACATGTCTCTAATCAACTTCTAGTTCATGTTAGACCAAACGATGTGCATACGAGACAGATTTGACTCTAATTAGGTAGTCATTTTCGGACGCGATTTTCCGGACATCGAAGAACAATTAGAATGCATAATCTATATGAAAAGTGAATTACTAATAATTTAATTTTCAGAAATTAAAATTATCCCGAAATCAAGTTAAATTAGTCGTTTGCATCAGTTTTAAGTGTCAATCAACAAAAGTAGTCTCAAACAATCAAACTAGCATAACATGAACATTACGAATCCGAGTTGCATGAATCTTAAGCCTAACTTAAGTGATTTTTTATTATATTTCTGATGGTACACATTTCACTTTCTCAATAAATAAGCATTCAACTCAGAAAATTCGCATTCAACGCATAATCATGTCAAAACTTTAAATAAGCATAACGAGAGGAATTCTAAATGAAATCGAGTGATTCTTGCGAGCAAACTTATTAATTTTTTGATGGATTTCTATCTAGATACATATAACCTACTGATTTCATGTCATACATATAGTTTAGGTCAGTTTCAAAAATGAATTTTACACAAAACGTCAAAACAACGCAATCTAGCAATCAAACACATACAATTGGTCATGGATTGAGCTATTATAACATTTACTATTTGAGTTTTATACCTCTAGAGATCACATTACTTATATCAACGCGTAGAGGATGATGAGAACAACAACCTTCGTGTAGATTGTTTAAGCAAACAAACAAAACATGATGTGGTTTGAGGTGTGTGTGTGGTCAACGAGAAAGAGCGGAGAGGGAGGAGAGGTTGTCGACTGATTAGGGTATTATGTGAGGGTTATGTGAGTTGCATGCTATTTTATACATTCTAATTAAGCCCTAATCAAATTAAAAACATGGACTAGTCAATCATAAGTGGCTCAACAATAAAATAAAGATGGGTAGGGGTGGGTTCGGCCGAATGGCCCACATGGGGGGTTCCCGGGCTCGTTTTGTCTAGTTACATGTACTTGTGGTCTGTTTCTAGTTTTGTTTAACTGTACCGAAGTCCCGGAACGTTAAACGATCGTTTAAACACAACCAAATGATCCAATATATTAAAACAATTAATAAATTATAATTATTTTTCTAAGTTAATAATTATTAATTTTTACTTCGCATGGTTCGTTATCCCGAAAGACATCTTTGCAGTTATTCAAACTGTGACGTTTTCTACGTATTTCATTATTCGAAATAAAAGTATGCATTTAATTAAAATTAAATACACAAGTTTTCAAGTAAGCAACGTTAAATAAATTAACACACAGTTAACGGAAGTAACGAAAAAAGTAGAATTGTTACATCCAGTGACCCTTTTGACTCTCTAGAACCTTCTGAGCTAAGCTGGCGGCTGTTTCAATAGCTGGCAGCTCAAATTATATTTTTCCAAGTTTTTGATCTTCATTCATCCCTTATGACAGTAGCCGGCTCTTCAAATAGTCGGGAGCTATTTATCATTTCAGCTGGCGGCCCTTTCCCTAGCCATCGGCTCTTTTATGTTGTTCTGGGTTTTCTAGAATTCTTCAATATGACAAACGACAGCTAAATGAACAAAGTGAAGCTGTTTTTACTGTTTTTCGACTTCTTTTTATTCCTCATCCAAACATCATCCAATCTTTAGCCTCATATCATTTTCTTTCCCCCTTTTTTAAGTTTTTCATCACTTTTCCTACAAAGTCACATTAACTATTCCATGCACATAAAACATTGAATTGTTCATAAAATAGACACATTTTAGCTTAAAATAGAAATAATATCGCATTAATTGATATTCCAAATATGTATAATATAGGCGATATCATAGGTGTTGAAGACGTCGGCCATGTTTTTCTCGCCTGCATCTTTGCACGGCAGATTTGGGGCCTTATTCGTGTATTGACAAATATGGACATCCCAACCACGATAATGTCATGGGAGGAACTAGCGAGTTGGATCGATGATAGCCATCATAATTCGTTGTGGAAGGAACGTTTGTACCTTATCGTTGCAACAACTTTGTGGAGTTTCTGGAGGTTCAGGAATGGAATCGTCTTTAACACACATTCAATCAAGAAGAGTGTCATTATTGATTCTATTCCTTGTTTTTCATTTTTTTAGTTCAAGAATAGAGGTAAAGGTGTAAGTTGTATGAACACTTGGCTCCG